>NC_136262.1:148088110-148290610 GCF_964187855.1 Myxine glutinosa
CTCCCCTCTCTCTCTCTCTCTCCCCCTCTCTCTCTCTCTCTCTCCCCTCTCTCCCCCCTCTCTCCCCTCTCTCCCCTCTCCTCTCCCCTCTCTCCTCTCTCTCTCTCCTCTCTCACTCTCCACCTCTCCTCACTCTCTCCCCCTCTCACCCTCTCTCCTCTCCCCTCTCTCTCTCCCTCTCTCTCCCCTCTCTCTCTCCCCTCTCTCTCTCTCTCTCTCCCTCTCTCCCCTCTCTCCCTCCCTCTCCTCCCCCCTCTCTCTCTCCCCTCTCTCTCTCCCCCCCTCTCTCTCTCCCTCTCTCCCCTCTCTCTCTCTCCCCTCTCTCTCTCCCCCCTCTCTCTCTCTCTCTCTCCTCTCTCTCTCTCTCTCTCTCTCTCCCCTCTCTCCCCCTCTCTCCCCTCTCTCCCCTCTCTCCCCTCTCTCTCTCCCCCCCCCTCTCTCTCTCCCTCTCTCCCCTCTCTCTCTCCCCTCTCTCCCCTCTCTCTCTCCACTCTCTCTCTCCCCCCCCCTCTCTCTCTCCCCTCTCTCCCCTCTCTCTCTCTCCCCTCTCTCTCTCCCCCCTCTCTCTCTCTCTCTCTCTCCTCTCTCTCTCTCTCTCCCCTCTCTCCCCTCTCTCCCCTCTCTCCCTCTCTCTCTCCCCCCCCTCTCTCTCTCCCCTCTCTCCCCTCTCTCTCTCCCTCTCTCTCCTCTCCCTCCTCCTCTCCCTCCTCCTCTCCCTCCTCCTCTCCCTCCTCCTCTCCCTCTCCCTGCTCCTCTCCCTCCTCCTCCTCTCCCTCTCGTCTCTCTCCCCTCTCTTCTCTCTCTCTCCCCTCTCTCCTCTCTCTCTCTCTATCTCCTCCCTCCCTCTCTCTCTCTCTCCCCTCTCCCCCTCCCCTCCCCCCTCTCCCCTCCCCTCCCCCCCCTCTCCCCTCCCCCCCTCTCCCCCCCCCCCTCTCCCCTCCCCCCCCCTCTCCCCTCCCCCCTCTCCCCTCCCCTCCCCCCTCCCCTCCCCCCTCTCTCCTCTCTCTCTCCATCTCTCCATCTCTCTCTGTCTCTCGCTGGCTTTGTGCTAAAAATCAGAGGGGGTCGATTTCAAAGTGGAGAGGAAGCGAGAAGCAGCTGTGAGAATGGTCTCAACCCCGTGACTACATTGCCCTTGACAGCGCCTTGAATCACAGGGCCCTGTCTCGCCTCCTTCCTGGGGTCATTTGGCAGGATGGAGGGGCTTCCTGCAGGTGCACCCGAGACCCATCTGGAGGCGCTCGAGACGCACAACTTGGACTGTATAACCAAGATCTGTTGGAAAGGTCTATATGTGCCACCATTGTTTAATAAAGCAATAACTGTGTTCCCGTGCTGTGTTCACGAGCTCATAATGAAATTTGAATGAATGGTGTGTTCGTGATCACGCTCTGTGGCTCGGGCCTGGCTCCTTCGAGGGAGGAAGAAGTGATGCTGCGATCACGTGACCTTTGTGTTTGCGTTTTTGTGTGTTTGTGTGTGTGTGTGTCGTTTCTTTATGTGTGTGTGTGTGTGTGTGTGTGTGTGTGTGTCTGTGTGTGTGTATATGTGTGTCTATGTGTGTGTTTGTGTGTGTGTGTGAGATCCCAACGACATATATCACCCACAATTGGCAGAAGCAATAAATTATGTCTCATCACATCAATTATCCCCAACTTTGACATTAGAGAACGATCAATCATCATGTACAAGCTTATTCGTTTCAACTCGTTTCAAGTTGTGCGTGTAGTGATGAACAACACGCACAACTTCATACTTGTACCATTGAGCCATCAGCAATGTATATTTTTGTCAGGCCCATGTTAACAAGGAGGAGAAGGGTATTCGGCCCATCGTGCCTGCGCTACACCAACCCTGGATGAAATTGATCCGTGAAGCCAACGACATAATTTCATTGGGGGAAACGTGGGAGTGGGGATGAGAAAAGATTTGTTGGTGTTGTTGTTTTTTGGTTGGGTGGGGGCGGGGACACTTACGATCCCATGACGAGACCCTCTTACAGACATCACTCACTCGTAATTGCCTCCTTTCTGTATGAAGTGCTGTCCACTTCAGCAGCTTGTCATAGCTTCGTCTAGGTAGGTCCAGAATGAAACTAGCATATCTATGCTCGATCCTCTCTCTGGCATCTATCTCGTTCCTGTACTGAACCCTCTCTGTAGCAGCTTAGCTCTTACACGAGCCTCGATCTTGTATACCAAAAAAAGAAATGAAAAAAAGATGTCGTTCCTGTGCCGAACCCTTTCTGTGTTAGCTAGATGTTCTCATATGCTGAACCCTCTCTATGACTGTTGATATCCTTCCTCTGCGGAACCCTCTCGATGACAGCTAGATGTCCTTCCTCTGCGGAACCCTCTCGATGACAGCTGGATGTCCTTCCTGTGCTGAACCCTCTCGATGACAGGAGATGTCCTCATATGCTGAACCCTCTATGTGGCAGCTAGATGTCCTTCCTGTGCTGAACCCTCTATGTGGCAGCTAGATGTCCTCATATGCTGAACCCTCTCGATGACAGCTAGATGTCCTTCCTCTGCGGAACCCTCTCGATGACAGCTAGATGACCTTCCTCTGCGGAACCCTCTCGATGACAGCTAGATGTCCTTCCTCTGCAGAACCCTCTCGATGACAGCTAGTTGTCCTTCCTCTGCGAAACCCTCTCGATGACAGCTAGATGTCCTCATATGCGGAACCCTCTATGTGGCAGCTAGATGTCCTTCCTGTGCGGAACCCTCTCGATGGCAGCTAGATGTCCTTCCTGTGCCGAATCCTCTCTATGGCAGTTGATATCCTTCCTGTGCTGAACCCTCTATGTGGCATCTAGATGTCCTTCCTCTGCGGAACCCTCTCGATGACAGCTAGATGTCCTCATATGCTGAACCCTCGATGTGGCAGCTAGATGTCCTTCCTGTGCTGAACCCTCTATGTGGCAGCTAGATGTCTTTCCTGTGCTGAACCCTCTCGATGGAAGCTAGATGTCCTTCCTTTGCGGAACCCTCTCGATGACAGCTAGATGTCCTTCCTGTGCTGAACCCTCTACGTGGCAGCTAGATGTCCTTCCTGTGCTGAACCCTCTCTATGGCAGTTGATATCCTTCCTGTGCTGAACCCTCTCGATGACAGCTAGATGTCCTTCCTGTGCTGAACCCTCTCGATGGCAGCTAGATATCCTTCCTGTGGTGAATCCTCTCGATGGCAGCTAGATGTCCTCATATGCTGAACCCTCTCCGTGACAGTTGATATCCTTCCTATGCTGAACCCTCTCGATGGCAGCTGGATGTCCTTCCTGTGCTGAACCCTCTCGATGGCAGCTAGATGTGCTTCCTGTGCCAAACCCTCTCGATGGCAGTTTATATCCTTCCTGTGCTGAACCCTCTCTATGACAGTTGATATTCTTCCTGTGCTGAAACCTCTCGATGGCAGCTAGATGTCCTTCCTGTGCTGAATCCTCTCTATGGCAGTTGATATCCTTCCTGTGCTGAACCCTCTCCATGACTGCTATATGTCCTTCCTGTGCTGAACCCTCTCGATGGCAGCTAGATGTCCTTCCTGTGCCAAACCCTCTCGATGGCAGTTTATATCCTTCCTGTGCTGAACCCTCTCTATGACAGTTGATATTCTTCCTGTGCTGAAACCTCTCGATGGCAGCTAGATGTCCTTCCTGTGCTGAATCCTCTCTATGGCAGTTGATATCCTTCCTGTGCTGAACCCTCTCCATGACTGCTATATGTCCTTCCTGTGCTGAACCCTCTCGATGGCAGCTAGATGTCCTTCCACTGTGGAACCCTCTCGATGACAGCTAGATGTCCTTCCTGTGCTGAACCCTCTCGATGGCAGCTAGTGTCCTCATATGCTGAACCCTCTCGATGGCAGCTAGTGTCCTCATATGCTGAACCCTCTCCGTGACAGTTGATATCCTTCCTATGCTGAACCCTCTCGATGGCAGCTGGATGTCCTCATATGCTGAACCCTCTCTATGACAGTTGATATTCTTCCTGTGCTGAACCTTCTCGATGGCAGCTGGATGTCCTTCCTGTGCCAAACCCTCTCGATGGCAGTTGATATCCTTCCTGTGCTGAACCCTCTCTATGACAGTTGATATTCTTCCTGTGCTGAAACCTCTCGATGGCAACTAGATGTCCTTCCTGTGCTGAACCCTCTCTTTGGCAGTTGATATCCTTTCTGTGCTGAACCCTCTCCATGACTGTTAGATGTCCTTCCTGTGCTGAACCCTCTCGATGGCAGTTGATATCCTTCCTGTGCTGAACCCTCTCTATGATAGTTGATATTCTTCCTGTGCTGAACCCTCTCGATGGCAGTTGATATCCTTCCTGTGCTGAACCCTCTCGATGGCAGTTGATATCCTTCCTGTGCTGAACCCTCTCCATGACTGCTAGATGTCCTTCCTGTGCCGAACCCTCTCGATGGCAGTTGATATCCTTCCTGTGCTGAACCCTCTCGATGGCAGTTGATATCCTTCCTGTGCTGAACCCTCTCCATGATTGTTAGATGTCCTTCCTGTGCCGAACCCTCTCAATGGCAGTTGATATCCTTCCTGTGCTGAACCCTCTCTATGATAGTTGATATTCTTCCTGTGCTGAACCCTCTCGATGGCAGTTGATATCCTTCCTGTGCTGAACCCTCTCGATGGCAGTTGATATCCTTCCTGTGCTGAACCCTCTCCATGACTGCTAGATGTCCTTCCTGTGCCGAACCCTCTCGATGGCAGTTGATATCCTTCCTGTGCTGAACCCTCTCGATGGCAGTTGATATCCTTCCTGTTCTGAACCCTCTCGATGGCAGTTGATATCCTTCCTGTGCTGAACCCTCTCGATGGCAGTTGATATCCTTCCTGTGCTGAACCCTCTCGATGGTAGTTTATATTCTTCCTGTGCTGAACCCTCTCGATGGCAGTTTATATTCTTCCTGTGCTGAACCCTCTCGATGGCAGCTAGATGTCCTTCCTGTGCTGAACCCTCGCTATGACTGTTGATATCCTTCCTGTGCTGAACCCTCTCCATGACTGCTAGATGTCCTTCCTGTGCTGAACCCTCTTGATGACTGCTTGATGTCCTCACATGATGAACCCTCTCGATGACAGCTAGATGTCCTTCCGATGATGAACCCTCTCGATGACTGCTAGATGTTCTCATATGCTGAACCTTCTCGATGACTGCTAGATGTCCTCATATGCTGAACCTTCTCGATGTCTGCTAGATGTCCTCATATGCTGAACCTTCTCGATGACTGCTCGATGTCCTCATATGCTGAACCTTCTCGATGACTGCTAGATGTCCTCATATGCTGAACCTTCTTGATGACTGCTAGATATCCTCATATGCTGAACCTTCTCGATGAATGCTAGATGTCCTCATATGCTGAACCTTCTCGATGACTGATAGATGTCCTCATATGCTGAACCTTCTCGATGACTGCTAGATGTCCTCATATGCTGAACCTGCTCGATGTCCTCATATGCTGAACCTTCTCGATGACTGCTAGATGTCCTTCCTATGCTGAACCTTCTCGATGACTGCTTGATGTCCTCATATGCTGAACCTTCTCGATGACTGCTAAATGTTCTTCCAATGCTGAATCTTCTCGATGACTGCTCGACATCCTCATATGCTGAACCCTCTCGATGACTGCTCAATGTCCTTCCTGTGCTGAACTCTCTCATTTGCAGGTATGTTATCAAAAACATTTTCCCACCTGAACATACGTACACATGCAGATATTATGCCAAGTACCGGTACGTTGAGAGGCGACAGGCCAAGTACCGGTACTTTGAGACTTGAGAGGCGACGGACCAAGTACCCGGTACATTGAGACTTGAGAGGCGACGGACCAAGTACCCGGTACATCGAGAGGCGACGGACCAAATACCGGTACTTTGAGATGCGATGGATCAAATACCGGTGCATTGAGACTTGAGAGGAGATTAACCAAATACCAGTACATTGAGGGGCATCTGACAAATAATGCAGAACTTGCGAGGTATCATTTAAACCGGTGCATTGTGGGTATTCAAACGTTCCTCAGCAATGGGGATCATCAGGCCACCTGATTTCTCAAAGGGATTTAAATTGCGCCACAATAAATCCGTCACATTGTGACGTGGCCGGTGATTTACTCATACCAGTTGGGATCGTCCATCTGGTTGGTTCATTGGTTCTGGAATGTGACAGTCGGGACTTTACGGACATTTACAAACTCCATCATGACACATCCATGCGATGTAAATTGCTGTTTTTGGCGAAGTTGGAATCCCCAGTTATCCAAGGGCTTCACATGGATTTTGACATTCCCCAATTTTATTAACTGTGGAATGACAGCTTGCTGATTCTGTCCAATCATGCTCTTCCCTTCACTCCTTTGAACAGGTGAGTCTCGCCATCTGATATTATCCCCTATTCCTATGTAAGGTATATCATTGACTCTCCTCCACAGTGCTCCTGCAAGTACTCTCCCCCACCATCTTCCCCGGTTCCCCCTCGTTGACCCTAGCTGGTTTGTCAGCTCACATGTCCTTGTGTACTTATCCCTCTTTGTCCCTTGTCCTGTCCATGTGTCCGTATCTATTTGCTTCTTGCTCAATTCCACTTGCCTCGTCTACCTGTTCCCCTCTGCTCCATCCACCTCTCACCACTCTGTCTCAGCTCTTCCTTGAGCCTCGACATCTGCAAAAACAATTAAATGCAAGGCTTACATGCAGTTTGGTTTTTGTCCCAGATCCAATGGTCTGCTCTTGTGGAAGACATTTTGTGGGATCTTTGAATGAATGAATGAATGATCGTTTTAAGGCCATTTTCCCCGCTAGAGCGGGGGTTAGCCTTGCGGGCCCCATGACAATCATGGTTCCCTGTTTGGGGCAATGTTTTTATGGCCGGATGCCCTTCCTGACACCTCTCGATGGTGGTGTCACTTGGTCGCCTCTTACGATGCGCAGGGATACGGTGTACCTATTCTAAATCGGGGTACACACCGTGATCGTTCATCCCAGCAAGCTGGTACTCAATTTGCCGACCTCGGAAGGATGACAGGCTGAGTCAACCTCCCTGGCGTTAATTCAGCGATCGACCGGGATTCAGAACCCAGGATCCTAGGATCCCAAGCCGGCACCATAACCGCTAAGCCAACACCAGGCTATTTTGTGGGATCTTTGATGGACGCAATTTCACACTAGACCTCTGTAACTTCAACAGATCATGTAAATGTTGAGATTGCCCTCCATGTTGGCATGATTGTCCATTGGCAAAAAGATTGCCCTCCATGTTCACTCTATTGAATTGTTTTTCTAACATTGGGGACCAGACGAGATTCCCAGGATAGTTCCGTAGTGCCCTGTGACGGAGGGGTTACCTGTGCAGGGTTCTCACCCAGATACCCGTTCACGGTTTGTTCCTGAAGACCCTGATGCTCTGTGAATTAACGGCACACCTGCCCCTTGTGACCTGCGTTGAACATGCATGAGTTATTCAGACACATTGCCTTCGGTAATTTGAATTTGTACCTAACCGTGAACTTATTTGTAATTTGTAATTTAATTTGAATTTGTAACTGTCTCTACCGACTCCTCTCCGGCCTTGCTCCCCCAGCTCTCTCTGTGCTCTGTCCCCCAAATATTCGTTCAGGTCGCTGCCAGCAACCCTCTTATGGTTAAACTGCCAAACCCAAGACTCTCTGCTCACCTTCACTCTTTCATTCCTCTTTTCTCCCGCCTCTGGAACAACCTCCCTCACTTTCTTCAATCCCACTCCTCCCTCCAGGTCTTTAAAACAGCTGTTCACCACCATCTCTTATCTTCCCCCATCCAAAACCTTGATCTTTCTACCCCCGCTAATTTCACCCCAGATCAACTTTTTTTTGAAATCCCGATTTCTTTCTTTCCTGGAAGTCCTAGCAGTGTCCATGTGTTTTTTACCTCTCCTATCCGTCCTCCCCCCCCCCCCCATCCCATGCCTCTAACCCCCCAAACCCTCTCCCTCCCACAGATCTCCCGATGTCCCTGTTCTCAAATGTTGTACTTGTGTGCTTCCCTCTCTCGCCCCATCTTGTCTCCCGCTCCCTTTATCATATGTTTTATGTGTCCGTTTGTATTTTTGTGATTAATGTTAGCTCTTACATGAGCCTCGATCTTGTATACAAAAAAACCCTTACCTTACCTTTCCATGATGTTACCTTGTTTCACCATTCCCTGCTTTTTTCAGTGTGTGGTATACCCTGGAGTCCCTGCATAGAGAGAGTTAGGACAACCCGGAATTAGAAGCCATTTTGTTTCCATTGTTTGCGCCACGCACTAGTGCACTGCCCGCTAGTGTGTATCCATTGTGCGTAACCTAGTACAAAGTGAGGTCCGAATAGTTATAGGTAGTTTGTTCCAGAGGGCAGGTACTGAGTTGTAAAAGGCTTTGTCCCCGTATGGCATACGAGTTCTATTACAGACAAGGAGAGTCTTATCAGCGTGTGATCTTAAGTATTTGGCGTCATTAGAATGAGTGTGAGTATTTAAGACAATACTCACATTATTAAGTATTATTAAAGACAACAAACAAAGCCAGACAATAAAATAGAGCGTTCCTCGTATGTATTCAATGCAAGGCCAGAAACACGCGAAGATCGGACAGGAAACAACATGGCGTCCACAGACCACGTGACCAATTTTTTTCGGACTCTTCATGTCGCAACTCTCTCTATACAGGGACTCCAGTATACCTCTCGCCCCACCTCCATTACTGAATACTCTATTTATACCTTTCTTTCTGATCATATGGACAGTTAATCACCACCAACCCAATCTCTCTCTTAATTCACTGTGCAGTAACTTCTACTGTCACCACCACAGCGATTGGTTCCACCACAGGTATTGGTTCCACCACAGGTAGCTATTGGTTCAACCACAGGGATTGGCTCCACCACAGGGATTGGTTCCACCACAGCGACAAGCTGGGATTGGCTCCAGTCCAACAAGTCATGGCGCTGCTCCGACAAATCCGACGAATCAGCAGGGAAGAGTGGGGAAGATTTGGGCCCCGTCTTACGTTGGGGAGTGCAACCACTGAGGAAGAGACATCCCCATTAGTTGCTGATTCACCTTTCACACCTCTATGGACAACAGCCACAACTTTTACACTGCAAACACCTGCAACCACTGCCAGGTCGCTCCCCCCACAATAAAACGTATCATGGAAGACTGCGATGTCCTGGCGTCATGTCGGCAAGAGCACGACATCTTGGATGTGAGGGATCTCCGGGTCGCTCCTGGGAGATGAATCGGCCATCTCCATGTCGGTGATCTGTTCAACCAGAACTGACTGGGACAACAACAACAACAACAACAACAACATCACCTCCTGGTGCTCCTTTTAACCATTTGCCTATTTTACCTGCATCCGAGTAAAGGGATCTTTTACTGGCCATAATTGTGGAGTGGTAAAGTTCGTAAATTTACCTGAATAGATTCTCTTTGATTTGGTCTTCCAACCACAGACTTGGTCTACACGTTCTTCCTAAATCACTTCCTCCTCTCACTGTCCCCGAGACGATGTGAGTTTTCCACCCCGGAAGGCCAACGGGTTTTTATCCTGCATTTCCATCACCTTTATTGTCGTAAATGATTCCACCAATGCTGGGTTATCAAATGTTGCCCTGCCCACCTGGCACAGTGGCACATCCTCTCTACCTGCCCTTGTTTAACAGTTCCATCGCATTGGACCCTTCTTCACCCAAGCGGATGAAGATCACCTGTATCGATAAGACGGCTGCGAAGAATGGTCCTTTAAACTGGAGGATAAATCTGCTTTTGTCAGCAAGGTAACAAAATTCGAAATTGCTTCCATCTTCTTTTTTCATTCTCTTATGGATTTTTCAGGCCTTCGCCGACGAAGTCGCCCAGAGATATATGTTTTCGGGTTGTCTGTCCGGCTGTCCGTCCGTCTGTCCATCCTTCAGTGCATCCGTGATAACTTAAGAACGGCTAACTGAAGGGACCTAAGTCAAAATTGGTGCAAGTATGAACTATTATGTAAAGATGAATCCATTAGACATTAGGGTCAATAGGTCAAAGGTGATGTTAAGAAAATAAATCCTGTTACTGTGATAACTTGTGAACTATTGATGGGATTTTGACCAAACTTGGTTCAAGTATGAACTATGATGCAACAATGAACCGATTTGATTTTGGGGTCAATAGGTCAAAGGTCAGAGGTCATGTTCAGTAAAAAGCCTCTATCCTATATAACTTTTGGACCATTGATGGGATTTTGGCCAAACTTGGTTGAAGTATGAACTATGATGCAACAATGAACTGATGTAATTTTGAGGTCAATAGGGCAAAGGTCAGAGGTCATGTTCGGTTAAAAGCCTCTATCCTCTATAACTTGTGAACCATTGATGGGATTTTGACCAAACTTGGTTCAAGTATGAACTATGATGCAAAATGAACCCATTTGATTTTGGGGTCAATAGTTTAAAGGTCAGAGGTCATGTTCGGTAAAAAGCCTCTATAACTTGTGAACCATTGATGGGATTTTGACGAAACTTGATTCAAATATGAACTATGATGCAACAATGAGCCAATTTGATTTTGGGGTCAATACGTCAAAGGTCAGAGGTCATGTTCGGTAAAAGCCTCTATCCTCTATAACGTGTGAACCATTGCTGAGATTTTGACGAAACCTGGTTCAAGTATGAACTATGATGCAAAGACGAAATGATTTGATTTTGGGGTCAATAGGTCAAAGGTCAGAGGTCATGTTCGGTAAAAGCCTCTATCCTCTATAACTTGTGAACCAGCGATGGGATTTTGACCAAACTTGATTCAAGTATGAACTATGATGCAACAATGAACCGATTTGATTTTGGGGTCAATAGGTCAAAGGTCAGAGGTCATGTTCGGTAAAAAGCCTCTATCCTATATAACCTGTGAACCATTGATGGGATTTTGACCAAACTTGGTTCAAGTATGAACCATGATGCAACAATGAACCAATTTGATTTTGGGGTCAATAGGTCAAAGGTCAGAGGGCATGTTCGGTAAAAAGCCTCTATCCTCTATAACGTGTGAACCATTGATGAGATTTTGACGAAACTTGGTTCAAATATGAACTATGATGCAATAATGAACCAATTTGATTTTGGGGTCAATATGTCAAAGGTCAGAGGTCATCTTCGGTAAAAGCCTCTATCCTCTATAACGTGTGAACCATTGATGAGATTTTGACGAAACTTGGTTCAAGTATGAACTATGATGCAAATGTAAAGTGATGAGATGTTGGGGTTAAAAGGGGAAAGGTTACAAGTCATTGATAACTTTTGGACAGGGAACAAGATTTAAACCGAACCTGTCTCAAGAACAACTTAGAATGGGAGGTCAAAAGGTCGCAGGTCATAGGTTACATTAAAACTGTGTTAAAACTGTTACTGTGATACCAATGGAAATGGAATTTGAACGAAAGCAAGTTCAGTAAATAACATGTACTATGATGCCTATATGTACTGATTAGATATTGCGGTTAAAAGGTCTGAGGTCTTAGGTCAAAGTTTAGAGTGGGTCAAAGACTGGACATTGGCAAAGGCATATCAGTTGATTACACGACGTCAAATTATGTCAAGTTTTCCATATAGATTCAAGGATCGTGGAAGAGCTAGAACACTGAGCAGATCAGGACACAACATAAGAAAAGGAACAATAGAGAGAGGGAGAGGGGCATAAACTGCAGAGTTGAAAGACAAAAAATAGGGAGACTTGGACAAATAATGGGTGTGGTGAGGAATGACAAGGTGAGGGAAGGATGGATACATGGGGTGGACAATATGGATACAGATGCAAACTATCATGAAGGAAAATCTGAGGATTTGGAAGGGGTGGGCTTGGGGATGAGGGGCAGGTTAACAGCAGTAGAAAAGATCATGGTTTTGGATTGGGGACGATCTAAGATGGTGGTGAACAGCTGTCTTGAAGACCTCACTCCTGGAGTGACCTGGAGCTCACCTCACTCCTGGAGTGAGGAATGAGATTGAAAAGAATGTGAAAGTTGTTTCCACAGGTTGGAGAAAAAAAGGAACAAATCGGTGGAGGTGAGCAGATTTTGGATCACTCATTGTCAATTTGGATTTTTATGCCTTCGCCCCCAAAGGTGGCTGGAGGCATTATGTTTTCGGGTTGTCCGTCAGTCATTCCGTACGTCCGTCCGGGCGAAACCTAATTTTTCTCAGCAACCACATGTCCGATTGCGACGAAACTTTCATGGTAGGAGTGACACCTATGCAGAATGTTTTTATGGTAATTGTGACGTCATAGGTCACGTAATATGGCCGCCATCTTGGATTAAACGCATGTTATCAAAAAAAAAAATTCTCGGAAACCGCTGAATGGAATAATTTGAAACTTGGCACATTGTCAAGTACTCCAAATGGGGAACAGAATCATGGAAATGATGACATCATAGGTGAAGTGGTATACCAACCAAAAATGTTTTAATCGAATTCCTTATCCTAAAAATCTGACATTGCATGCACATGATCTATGACCTATTTGTATTGAATTCTTAAATTTATGACATCATAGGTTACATGGTTTGGCAGCCATATTGGATTTAACCGAAAACCATAAAAAAACATTTTCTCCCAAACCACCAAATCGATTGACTCAAAACTTTACATGTGTCATTGAATAGGCATGGTGATTAAAAGATGATCACGAAAACATCATTCGTCACATGGTGTGGCAGCCATATTGGATTGAAGGAAAATATTAAATAATCATATCTCAGAAACTGCTTACCCTTTCGATGCGAAATTTTACAAATATCATCTAACACCATTGTTGCATATAGTTTGAAAATGATGATGTCATAATTTATGTGTTTTGGCAGCCATCTTGGATAGGTTTTTCATAGTTTACAATTAAGATAAAAACATCCCTTGTTTAAACGTGAGTAACAATAATGAACATAAACGGTATTTGTGATTTCACGAACACTGTAACTACACTAACAAACGGTAATTTTGGTAGTCAGACCCAGCTACCCATTTATTAATATTAAGCCCTTGCTCCCCAAAATAGAGAAGTCAAACTATGCCTATAGATTTCACCTTATTCTGGCTGATCCCACATCCTCACAACAGGCTGGCAGCAGCTGCTTCCATCACCAGCAGTGGTTTCCAAGGTAGAATAAAAATGTAGTCCAATACGTAATTGGATGCACGACCTTAAGTCCAGGTAAATCTTACATCATCACCTTGTCATTCAGCAATGGTTCTCGTTAGCCTATTCACTTCTGCAATCATCCTTTGCAAAGTTATCAGTTCCTTGAACTTCTGGGCCTCACCATAAGTCATGATCTCATTTGTACGGATAACATTTTCAAACTGGTATCAAACTCTAAGACTCTAAGTGCAGAGGGAGCGTTATTGAGGCCAACTTCTTCCTCAGCATCTCATGATCTACAAAATATATGTTTGTTTTTCATAGTGGAGTATTGCAGGCTGAATAGTTTACGTTTTGTATCCCACTGATAGGTCAGATCTGGATCCGGACCTGAACCAAAATCGAATTGGCTTGGTCTTGTCACTTACCCAACTCATCCACCTTATTTAGTCCGAATCCGTCCACAACTTTTTGAAATATCATGCTGTAAATGGTTTTTGGATTTATCTCTCAATGGTAAAGAATCATTGAAAAATGAATAAATTATTGGATCATGATCCGGATGTTCACTAAAATCGAATCATTTCGTACCTGTCAAACACCCAACCTCTCCACCAAATTCTGTGCAAATCCGTACATAACTTTTCGAGGTGTCCTGTTCTCAGACAGACAAACAAACAAACAAGAAAGGCATCATGCAGAGCATGATACTTGCAAAATGCAATCCCACCCCTCAAAAAGAAAAGGAGCCATGGAGACATCAAATTTTCCATTTCATTGAGATTGAAATTGAAATCTTAATCATATCTCGGATCAATCGGATGAAAAATTGATGATTTTTCAGATGAAAATTGATGATTTTAGAAGTTTCACCTTTGACCTTTTGACCTCAAAAATAGTTGGTTTCCCAATTAATTGATGCACTGTGCCATTGCTGTTTAATTCTCAAGTAAATCGGATGAAAATTGATGATTTTTCAGATGAAAATTGATGATTTTTCAGATGAAAATTGATGATTTTTCAAATGAAAATTGATGATTTTTCAGATGAAAATTGATGATTTTTCAGATGAAAATTGATGATTTTTCAGATGAAAATTGATGATTTTTCAAATGAAAATTGATGATTTTTCAGATGAAAATTGATGATTTTTCAGATGAAAATTGATGATTTTTCAGATGAAAATTGATGATTTTTCAAATGAAAATTGGATTTTTCAGATGAAAATTGATGATTTTTCAAATGAAAATTGATGATTTTTCAGATGAAAATTGATGATTTTTCAAATGAAAATTTATGATTTTTCAGATGAAAATTGATGATTTTTCAAATGAAAATTTATGATTTTTCAGATGAAAATTTATGATTTTTGAAATGAAAATTTATGATTTTTCAGATGAAAATTTATCATTTTTCAGATGAAAATTTATGATTTTTCAAATGAAAATTTATGATTTTTCAGATGAAAATTAATGATTTTTAGAATGACAATTTATGATTTTAGATGTTTGACCTCAAAAATCGTTGTTTTTAACCAATTAATTGACTCAATATGCAAATGCTGTTCAACTTTAAAGTCAAAGAATAAAAAAATGACGATTTTAGAAATTTGACCTGAAGATGACCTTTTACCTTTGACCTAAAAATCAATAGGCTTCTCAGTTGACATTACCTCCATAACTTCATAAAAGCTCCATGATGATCGGTTTGGAATTGTGACCTGTAGGCGAGTGACAAACAAACAGATAGACAGACAGAATAACAGTCAACCGACCAATATACTTGTAAAATTGCTTTTTTTGTTTTGTTTTGTTTTTTGAAAAATCGATTTTGCAAGTACCAAACAAGAAATGTGTCGTGTGTATCACGATATTTGCAAAATCCATAAAATAAGTTGTTGACCTTTGTCCTGTGTTGACATTTTAGCCTAGGTTGACCACCTCAAAATCATTGGTGGTTGAATTCAGTGACGCTAAACTTCCAGATTTTTTCTAAAACGATCTTTAATATCATTATTTTATTTAAATGGAAGTATATACTCGTAGGTAGCTCGAGTATGAAAAGGTGATCGTGAACGTCTGTGGGAGTCTCATCAAGGGGTGGTGTTTGGTTGATATTCTGTTTCTCACCCAAGAACCGCTTTCGCCTCCCCCTGTCTCATCCCCCCTCCCCCTCCCCCTTCCCCCTCCCGTAAATTTTTTTCTTTAATTAAATTATTTAAATAAATATGTCTCCCCATTTTTATTTCCTCACCCTTGGGAGATCCCTGGATGCGCCATATTGTCTCATCCACATTGCTCCCCTCATTTCCCCAATGGAATTGCGCCGTTTTGACGGATATCTAATTGGTCTGGTGTTGATGTGGCGCAGGCATGATGGGCCGAATGGCCTCCTGCATCTTGTTTCCTCGTGTATCCTTGTGTAACTCTGCAGAATATCCTGCTCTACAAACTCTCCAGTTGTTATTTGAAACCTTTCATCTGTGTGATTTTGTTCTTTTATGAGCCTCCAATCTATAAATTAAGGAAACAATCAAATGTATTGGTGGTGGAATGGACCAAGCGACCTTTTCCTCTTAATTCATTTAAAAAATAATTTGTCTTAATTTTTTTCAAAGGTGAAGCATATCGAAGCAGAATGTGTTGCAAAGACAATGTTAATATGAGTGGCATCTTGGTGTGCAGTTTTGATTTGCTGTTCAATCACTGTGTGTACCATCAGATGTGATGGAAAAGAAGCCTCAAATTCATGAACGTTCATCGATTGTTCTGTTGGAATTGCCATCAGTGCGTTCTCACCAATTGAAAAAAGCATCTGTTGTTTTGACTTCGAAAGGAATGAGAGTGAGTGAGGATTCGGATACACCTGGAGTCTGCCAATGAGGTCTCCGGGCCCCGGCGGCTTCTGTGGATATGATCTCACCTGCTCCTGGAGAGGTCCATGGATGCACCCAGGGTCTCCGAAAAGGATCAAGGATACACCCCGGGTCCGCGAAGAGGTCCACGGATACACCCCAGGTCCGCAAAGAAGTCCACGGATACAACGCTGGTCAGTAGCGGGATCTGTAGATACTCCCCTGGTCCACAAAGGGGTCCACAGATACTCCCCTGGTTTGTGAAGAGGTCCACAGGTACGACCCAAGTCCGAAAAAAGGTTCACAGATACGCCCAGGGTCCGTAAGGAGGTCTGCGGATTCGACCAGAGTCTGCAAAGAGGTCCCTGGATTTCTGACGAGTCAAACACCAGTCTACAAGAGATACCTATTGCACTATATGGTTATAATTAAAGGAGTACATGTAGTCATTGTTTTCATTGTATCATGATCAATGTGACATCCCATCCCATACATTTGGGACCTTTTAAGAGTAATTAATTATTTTAATCGTAATAATAGTTATTTATTTACCATATTATTGCCTCTACTTGTGAAACGTCCCAGTTTTTGGGAGACTGCGCTATACGAGCAATTGAATGGCTTGGCTTGCACACAAAGAGCGCTGCGGTTTGGATTCGCTCGAATGAAATAACACAGCTCCGCTCGGCAAATCGTTGCGAGCAGACGACACTGACGCAGCAAGTGGTGTCTGTCTGCCTTTGCAGACATTTAGCGGGCATCATCTTTCTCCTCGATCCCTGCTGTGCAATCAGGGAGAGCGATCCGCCTTTCTTGGGAGGCTCGTTCCATTACTCGACTCACACTTGCTCATTTTCCGATTAATCTGCTCCCTCGCTGTCCCATTGATCTCAGCTGATTGAATCCGCGGGTTTTGTGTAAGTCTTTCCAAATGTTATTTCGTACAATGGGTGTCAGAAGTAAGATGTTTGAGTAAAAAAAACCAAAAAAAAAAACAAATTGTACATTCCTGTGTATGATCACGCAGGTAACCACCCTCTGAGATACCTCATGGCACCATGATAAGTTAACGACATTGTTTTTGGCTGTGTGTGAAGTTTATCTCCGAATTCGAGATTTTGTCTTGAGTGAAGGTGCAGTGCTGGCAGGGTGGCCTGGAGGTATGCCCACAAAACGTGGGGAAAATTGTGGCCGTTAAAGAAAGAAGTCTTGACTATGGCAGAATTCACAATCCTTAAATGTCATGCAGGAGAAAGTAAATAGGCTAGAGGAGGGAGTATGTGGTGCAAGTCGGGCTGAAAATTAACATACAAACACCAACAAGAAAGAGCAATCAGAGATTGCAAACCCTCGCCAGGATGTATTTTCAGTGGTTTTAAAGGCTTTTGCGTTAAAACAAATATGGCGGCCGAACTACGTGACCGATGACGTCATCATTATATTTTTTCTCCACTAATTTATTCCTAGATTATGCTCAAGAAATTTCATCTTGATGGGATAAAGTTTTGTACTTGTCGAATTATGACGTCATAATGGAGGCACCTATGACATCATTATTAACATATTTTATTCCCCATGGAGAGTTCTTCACAATGAGCCATGTCTCAATTTTTTTCTATTCAGCGCTTTCAGAGATATAGAGGTGCAAAGTTTTTCGGTTTTTCCCAGATGGCGCCGAACCATATGACGTCATAATTATCATTTAAAAATTCTACAGGTGGAGTTGCACCTATGGTGAAAATTTCCTGTCAATCGGACCAACGGTTGCAGAGAAAATCATATTTATTCTGTGCGGACAAACAAACAGACAAACACTCGAATGCAATACCCTCTCCTCAGGCGAGGGTAACAACAACATCATCACCAATCAGAGAGATTGACAAGTTCACATCTCTGGGCACCATGGTTACCATAACAGAAGGGGGAGATGCAGATGTCCTACAATGGACACAAAAGGCAAGGGTTGCATTCGTGAGACTGAAGGAAATTTGGAAATCAAAGAAGTATAATATCCAAACGAAGCCGAGTATCTTTGACATGCCCAGCAACGTGAATTGTCAGTATTCCTACTTTGGATGTGATTCTTGGAAAAAGCATCAAAAAAAACATTACCTAAACTGGAGTGTTTCATCAACGGCAGCCATTTGAGAATCCTCTGTCCTGACATGGCGAGTAAGAAAGGGAGGGGGTTAACAGGGAGGAAAAACATCATGGAAGAAATCAAAAGCATTGATACACCGAAGGATGTCCGATTTGATTCCAGCTCTGAGTGAACTTCGATCTGGTAGAGTTGGAGGGTCTCGTTGGTTCTCGAATTTGAAGAATTCAGCCATATCGGCATCTGGACGGGATTGAAGAGGAAGGAAGAGTTGTGTGATGAGCACTGTATTTTGTTTCGGAATCCCGACTTTGCTTTCCTGCTTTCGGGGCTGAGGACGGTTGTCGAATGTGAGCCTGTTTCTCTTGATTGTGTCTGATAGTGGAATGTTTTTTTTTTTTTTTTTTGTATACATAATCGAGGCTCGTGAAAGAGCTAACATTTATCACACAAACAAATCAAACAGACAAACAAACAAAGTATATAAAAAGGGGAGCGGTAGACAAGATGGGGAGAGAAGGGGAAGCACATAAACACAACATTTGAGAGCAGGGACATCGGGAGATGTGTGGGAGGGAGAGGGCTTGGGGGGAGGCGGCGTGGGAAGGGGGGGGGGGGGGGGTTGGGAGAAGTATAGTATAAAACACAAGGACACCAAGGACTTCCAGGAAAGAAGTTGGTATTTCAAAAAAGTGGATTTGGGGTGAAATTAGCGGGGATAAAAAAAAACAAGGTTTTGGATGGGGGAAGATAAGAGATGGTGGTAAACAGCTGTTTTAAAGACCTGGAGGGAGGAGTGGGATTGAAGGGAGTGAGGGAGTTTGTTCCCGAGGTGGGAGAAAAGAGGAATGAAGGAGTGAAGGTGAGCAGAGAGTCTTGATTTTGGCAGTTTAACCATAAGAGGGTTGCAGGCAGATCTTGTGCGACCTCTAGGAATATTTGGGGGACAGAGCCCAGAGAGAGCAAGAGGAGCAAGGCCGGAGAGGAGTCGGGTGAAGACAGAAAGATCACCAACCTGCCTGCGGTGAGTGAGTGAAAGGCCCTCGGAGTTAGCTTCATCACGGGAGATTCCAATGATTCTGAACGCTTTGGTTTCAACAGCGTGAAGACGAGCTAGGTGTGAGGCAGGAGCACCAGCCCAGAGCGGAGAGCAGTATTCCATGTAGCTGCGGATGAAAGCCTTGTATGTGGTGAGGAGCTCAGGTGTGCCTAGGAAGGACTTCGCACGACGGAGGATGCCCAGTTGGCGACTGGCTTTGGAGGCCAGCTTGGAAATGTGGTTTTCCCAGGAAAGATCATGGCAGATATGTGAGACCCAAAATCTTGAGCGACAGAACTTCTTGGAGAGGATTATTCAGAAAGTGGATGGGAGGGTTGTCCAGCTGGTCTTTTCGGAGAGACATCGTTAGAGTTGTTCTATTGGTTAGCTTGTCTAGCCGTGTATTTACATATTCTTTGTGAATGGCTTGGCCAACTTCATGGATTTGGGACAAGGACACAGCTGTCCTGCATCCTCCATCATGGCACGTGTGTCAAGTGCAATCAGCTCATGACCTGTGGCTAGGAAGGGGTTGCCCATTCCAGTCACCACCTTCATGAAAGACTGCACGTCCTTGAGAAACCTACACTGTAGGCTGTGTGCCTCTTGGTGATGACCAGTTGTTTCTACTGGAAGATTGTGAATACTCTCGAACTCTTCAATCATTATGACGCAATCTGGACCAGCTAACACGTGCAATGCTATGGCACCTGTGTCATCATATAGGTCAGAGGCCCTTGGAGTACTTTGTCTGCTCGTGGGATTGATCTTTTGCAATGAGGCTGAATATTGTGACATGATTTTTGGACCGTGAAGTTTCCCTTGAGGTGTTCTGCGTACACTGCTGGATGCTTTACAGCTAGCTCAACCATGTCTCTGACGTGAATCGGCAACCATCGGACATAGTTGGTGTGATCTAACACAAAGAACCACGCGCAAAGATCATCGCACACCTGGATGTACAGAAGGATGTCACCTTCTCTTAATGAGCGCACAAATCGGCGCATCAATAGCTCAAGCTCAATCACTAACGACCAATACCTGAACAGGTGGACATCAGCAGACTGCCGTTTGCTCCACATCTCGAAAGACTCACGAGGCCCCTGCACATTGGACGAGTACCTTGAGTATGCATTTCTCCTCAGCACAGACAGAGATAGGAGTGATACTTGGTGTGCATGGTGTGTGCGCTTGATGTGGTGGTCATTGGGTGTAGACTGAGCTCGACCAGAGGAGAGGATGTCTGCCTGAGTTCGAATAGTGTCCCAGCCAGGTCCTCGTAGCATCTTGCCCATCATTAGCTGGCACTTGTCCTCGATAGACAAAGGCCCGAGCTGCATAACAAACTTATCCTCGCCCAGGCTCTCAGGAAACTGCCACTGCAGCTGTTTGCATATGGCGTAGAGAGCTTGATCCGCGCCAAGGACGGGGGTCTTTTCTTGACCATCTCCATCGTATGTTTCATCATAGATGGAGAGGCAGCTTTATCAGGAAATAAAGGGAGGACACCGATCTCTACTTGGGGCTTGATGGATTCATCAGATCTGAGTTGTGAGTTGAATCCTGCCCATGTGATCACATCACCTTTCTCCACCTCTCCCTTCTGCAACTCTTCTGCCAAATGCGATACCCATGACTCATCTTTGACTTCAGCACTGGGGATTAGACTGTGTGTTGGTCGGACCTTTCCCTCACCATTTCTGGGCACAAAAAAGTCGTCATTCCGTGTTTCGGCAGGAGGAACAATCGCATAGCTATCAGGTAACCTGGGTTTTGACTTGGTATTGTAATCAAGTGTGGTTGCTGGTCGACGGACACCAGAGTTCTCCTTTGAGAGGTGGTTAGTTGCAGCGATATATGTTCCATGGAAATCGCCACGTGACAAGTTGCCTGTCTTGTTGCTGTCCAGGTTATCTACATCATGTGTGGTGAAGACAGAAAGTCGTAGATTCGTTGGTAGAACCACCCCGTCTTCAGCATGCCGCTTGCAGACTGCACGAGCCACCTGTACTTTGACTTCCATCACACGGTCATATGAGACAGACAGCCCAAGGCGATGGGAATTCTCTATTTGGTGCTTGAGCCTGGCGTCTCCATGCAGTTTGATACCATGGTGGAGTGGAATTGGTGTTTCACGATCCTTACTGTGGCGGATTAAGGTGTTGTCTGAGGAAGATGCATATACTTGACAGTGTTAAATATCAGAAGTTGGGAAAGAGTGCAAGCAATCTTTGCTCAAGGACCCAGTGTAGCATCGCTGCCAGATTGAACCCAGGTAGAATGATTTATGCTGGCCTTTGTACTCTGAAGAACAACATTCATGAAACTCAACACTGTTTCTTCTACAGGTGAACTGAGGCAATGGGATGAGAAGGAACCATTGAATGGCTCTTGTTTCACAAGGATTCGCTTTCTTAGTGCCATAGCGCCTAGCGGCCCGGATCAATAAGAGAGCTTAATCTTGGTCGATCTGTGAGGAATGATAGGTTTGAGCTAGCATGGCTCCCACCTTCCTCTTGTGGCTAATGAAGACATCCCTCCCTTGAGCGAACTCCGACCACTCAGGAAGATGATTGAGCATATGATCTTTGAATCTGGTAGCATGCGGCTCTCTACCCGAACCGGGACACCCTTTGCCTGACATCATTGTCTTGTATAAGTCTCGTAATGCAGACAACTTGAACACCAGTACGAGAATCATCAACATATGTGATCAACTGGGCCATGACCATGGAATCGAAAGGGGTAGCCGCAGGTCCATCTGATGAAGATTGGCGCTCTACTGCACGAGCTTTGTCACGAAGCCACCAGTAACATTGGACGTGATAATAAGCGTCCATTGCATGAGTATCCGAACATGCAGTCAAGCGAAAATATAACTGCCAGTTTTTAGTTGTTGTTGCCCAGTCCTTCAGGTGTTCATCAGCATTATCGGTTGACACTTTGCGCAAGTCATTCTGATCCTGACCCTCGCAAACTATACAATGCAATGTTTGAGGGCAAGGGCCAAAACTGGACCTGAGTTTCTTTGGACTTGTCCCAGTTGCCTCTTCTATCTGCTTATCCAACTTGTCACGTACACGTTTGACCCTGTAGCTATTACACGAACTCCTACAAGACTTATGGTACACTGCTCCATGTGAGTGAGGGGTTGCTGCAATTCCTGAGCCATCATTTAGCCGACTTATCTTGATACTGGATGGCAGAGCATTGAGCTGTACGAAATCATTCAGATCTCTCTCAAGTAGGATTGACAATCCCTGTTCTGTTGGATTCACAAATACTTCGTTTTTTCGAATAGCAAAGGCAGCAGAGTGTCCAATCAGTTTCATTTGTGGCAGTGAAAGACATGTTGACAGTAGTATTACTTTAGGAAAATCACAACTTTATCCACGGTTCTGCAGTGCTTTAATGTGAAGATGAAGATGAAGTTTCCGCAACAGAAACTCCAGATATGCCATTTCCTGAAAAGAAAAGGACAACAATCAAAATTATATTTCTTTAATCAATTTAATATACATGTATCAACTTATATGTAATGCTTTGGATTGTTGTCGGCTACCCGGTGATGTCACAATGGTGACTGGAACGGAAAACCTGTCTGTCTTGCTTATGTTATGATTAAGGTCCACCTTCTATATCTGGAATGTCAACCTACACACGAAGAAACTATCATTAGCAATACATTTTTATGTCATCTTATATACATGTATTTACTGCAATGCATTGATTAATGATTAAGTTTGGATAACATAGCATGGCACTGTATCCATTGATCCTATATGGACGAAAAACATGTATTTTTGACAAAAATGTCCTTAAATGCGACCTTATGACATGATCTTCATCTCGAATCGGCAAAATAACACCAGAAATGGATTCCTCATACTCGAAAACCCCTACAAAGTGGTGTTATTTATGGTTCTACTACTTTTGGTTCTCTAGTTATTGCAACGCCTTACTTTCGATGGTGGCCATCTTGGATTTGTCCAATATGGCCACCGCAGAGGGAGACCAGCTTGGCTCCCTCGAGAAATTGGTAGCTTATGGTAATATCTCCCTCTGGTCAAAAAATGGTGCTTGTGGAACGATGTAAACAATTATATGATTATGCCCCCTGACTATCGGTGAGTGCCAGGAATTGTTTTCGGCAAAAAAGAACAAAAAAACTTTTTTTTGAAAAAAAAAAAAAGTTCCGTTTTTTAATTTTTAAAAAAATCACTCGATAGTGCCTGACTGAGCCTTTGTATCCATGTGAAAGGTAATATTAAATTATCCCCGATTAGTGTGTGTGTTGTTATGATATTAAATATTAAATTTTATATTAAATATAAATTAGAGAAATTATAAAAAATATATATAAAGTAGGTGCAGGAAAGTGTTTTAAATACCCACAAAAATCGTGGGGGGGGGGGGGGGGGGAGGAACAAGCATCTGAAAATGCAAAGCCCATCTGCGTCCGTTTGTATTCAGACGTCTTCTTCTTCCTTTTCCGTAATATCAAAATAACGAAAATAGTTTTTAAAAAAATACAAAATGAAAATTGATGATTTTAATCAGCCTTGACCTTTGAGCTTTAGATCTAAAAAAAATAATCGGCTTCGATCTTTTGATTGGTGAAGAAATTGTGTGACCCAATATGCAAATTCTTAAAATGTCAGGTCAATTGGACGAAAATTGCCGATTTTTATGGAACCTTATCCTTTGACCTTTTCATCGAAAAAAACAACAACAATTGGCTTCTAGATTTTGATTGGTGAAACAAGTCAGTGACACAATATGCAAATTCTTAAAATGTCAGGTCAATTGGACGAAAATTGCCGATTTTTATGGAACCTTATCCTTTGACCTTTTGATCAAAAAAACAACAACAATTGGCTTCTAGATTTTGATTGGTGAAACAATTCAGTGATCCAATATGCAAATTCTTAAAATTCCAGGTCAATTGGATGAAAATTGATGATTTATGTGACGCTGACCTTTGTCCTTTTGACAAAATTATTAATTTGCCTTCTCCATATTATCATAATAAATGTTTGTTGAAAATTTGATGACAAACCTTAAATGGCATCCAAAAAAAAAGTTACGGCACGGACACACACACACACACACACACACACACACACACACACACACACACACACACACACACACACACACGTGATTGCAAAACCCCGTCTCCTGCTGTGCTGGGGACGGGCTAATCAAGCAACGCAGGGTTCTCCTACTGGTATTAAATAAAATAATTCTCTGCATGTAGGTGTGTACACCTGAAAGTTCTCTGCATGTATGTGTGTACACCTGAAACGAAATCCCCTCCCCACTTGTTGCGGGTTAGATGCCGACGATTTACAATTTCCGCAAGCACACACGCCACAGTGCAAGTGGTTTACTGACCCCTGCTGCAGAAAGTGGGATTATTAGCTTTGGCACAAAATATATTTGCCCCAAATCCCCCACAATTCCACCCCCTCTCTCATCCCCACCCTCCTCAGCCCCACCCCAGGCCGCTCCAGAAGGGAGCGGGTGATTCTTGTGTAATGAAATGTTCCTTTTTCCTCTGAAGAGGGGCTCATGCTCGAAACGTCGCTTCACCTTCGCCATGGCGGTTTGCATACCTCGTCTGAACATTCATTCGAGAAAATTATGTGTACTCCAATGAACACCTGCATGGGCACTTCATCTGTTGTTGTACGCAGGTACGTACTGTCCCCTTCCCAATCTGATTTTCATTTACTTGGATTGTTAAGTTTATAAAAATGTCCCCATTCTGATTCGTACTTTGAATGAGTAAATGCAGCAACACGTTTTACTAAAAAAACGGACAATGGACGGAGAGAGTGGCATTCCCTTGGGGATGAGGAACAAAGGGAAAAGGAGCAGATCATGCAGGAATCTCACAAGGGTCAAAGTTGAAGACCAATGTGGAGAACTTTCTTCTAATAGTTTCAGTGTTTGTTGTTTGTAATTATTTAGTTGTAACAGATTTATCATTTTCACTTCTTCGTCTAATTTCTTATATTCGTTTTAGTTTTCCTCGACTTACATTTCTAGAGAACCTCGCTGTTATTTTGATAAAGGGGGTGCTCGTGGTGCTGACTTTATTTTGTTAAGAAGGTGCTGGTGGTGCTGACTTTCTGGAGTCTAGACATTGCCTTTCTGAGGCTGTTCAATCCGACTCTTCCCAAGTAGGTGGAGCCACTGCCATCTGACGTCATCCCCCATCCCTCCCACCAGTGATCATTAACCCTCTCCAAGTCAACCTCTAACTAGCAGATTACTGTATTTCCTCCTCTTCTCTCTCTCCTCTTTTCCTGTTCATTCATTCTTTCCCTTACTTGTTGTGTCCATCTGTGGCCCCACTATCAATTCGTTGCATTTTACCCCCACTACCCCCCTCCCCCCACTGCCCCCCTCTCCAAGTTTCCCCGCTATTGCATGAGCCTCGACCTTGAATGAAAAGTAAAAGTCCAAGCTCCACCCAAACTTAAGAGCAATTAAGAGCAACAAAAAAGACCAGACAAGTTGGTGCAGGCAGATGTTATTTTCCCTTGTGGTCATTAGTGAGCGAGCTGGGTTACATCGACAATCCGATAAGATTAAACTCATGTGGGTAAACCACTCTCTCCCCTCTCTTTGCCCGCTCCCCCTTAGAATGATGGAATGGCCCCCAACTTGTCACCAGGTGAACCTGTCTTTGTCTGTGTTCATTCATGCCACGCTCAATTCAACCACCAAAAAGATCCTTTTGTTGTGAATGTTGGTGTCTTGTCTGTCATGGACCTCATTGATCTTCTCCACCCTTCTCCTCATTCCCATCTTCAAACCACCTGTACGGCACAAACCCATGCCCCCACCCACTATGTGGCACACCCAAGATTGAGAGAACAGGGGTGTGTTTCTGTGTTCCATTAACAAGCAGCTTGTAGAGCGCTCGTCAAGTGGCTTAAACACTCAAGGAAGCACTCCAAAGAACACCCAGACCCACACCCAGGGCCAGACGCACACCCAGACCCAGACTCACACCAAGGGGCAGGGCGAGACCCACACCCGACACCTCTAACCCACCCAGACATCCTCTCCTTCAGAAACTTTGAGATAAAACTAGCAAAAGGAATCCAATAAAATCCAAAGTCATTGATAAAGAAGCTGTAGTTGGTAAAGCTTCATTAATCCGCGTGTAATTATAAAAATGATCCGAGTTAATTGATGCCGTTACCGAATTAATTAGCAATTTTACTTTAATGGTATTTACGTAACTGCCTTTCAGACTCGCCATCCACACGCAAACCCACACCCACACCCAGACCCACACTCAGACCCACATGCAAAACCACACTCAGACCCAAACTCGGACGCACACCCACTCCCACACTAGGACTCACACCCAGACCCACACGAAGACGCACACGCAGACCCACACTCACTCCCACAATAGACTCACACCCACACCCAGACTCGCATCCAGACCCACACACAAATCCAGACCCACACCCAAACCCACACCCAGACACACATCCAGATCCAGACCCAGACGCACACGCACACACATACCCAAGCCCAGACGCAGACCCACACCCACACCCAGACCCACATCCAGACCCACACCCATACCCAGACCCACACCCAAACCCACACCCAGATACACATCCAGACCCAGACCCAGACGCACACACACACACATACCCAAGCCCAGACGCAGACCCACACCCACAGCCACACCCAGACCCACACCCACACCCAGACCCATTTTGTTGTTTTTTAAAGCACATATTCCGTCAAATTAAAAGTAAATTCTCTTCCATGAGCCTCGATCAGGGATGTGTGTTCCGTTACCAATCATCTTGCTATCGCTCGCCAAGCGAGCCGTTCCTTTATACCCGTTTCATTGGAGTCTTTGCTTGAGTGCTTAAGCCGCTTGGTAACGCTCTACAAGCCGCTTGGTAATGAAACATCCATCATGTGCATTTGTACACTTTAGGAAAAAATGGGAAAAACATCCTCATCCGGCTGAGTGAGTGACGTCATCAGTTGGATTTCCCTCCATGCTCCACAATACTTTTGTCGTCGTCGTTGTTGTTGTTGTTGTTATATATTTAAGCTTGTACTATATGTAGAACAAGCTGAGCTTTACCATATAAAAATGTCTTTTGATGTTTTTGAAAACGACAGAGGTGATCAGATTTTGGTGAGCCAATGGGATATCACCTCTGAGTGGGAGTTTCGGGGCTGGCACTGGCAGGATATCTTACAGGTGTGTACGGTACGCAAACTCGTCTCCAAGCTGTCTATCCTGGATTCGAATCCCGACCCAGCTATAAACTGACGTCCTGGTGTTTCACAGGCAGGTGATTCATCAATGTGTGTGACGTCACTCGGATGGACGTTAAAATGATGTCACATCTGCCGACATCACCTGGTGTACGTTAAAGATCCCACGCTGTCCTTCCCAAAGAGTAGGCGAGCTATCGCCGGCATCATGGCAAAATTACAAATTCCTGGCCAACCGGTTCGTGAAAGACAAGCTTATCTCGGCCAACCGCACAAGGTGGGAGTATTTGTTTCCGTTACTAAAGAAGAAAAAAAAGAAGCAGAAGCAGGAGCAGAAGAGGAAGAAGAAGAAGGAGCTCAGAGTAAAGTTTTACATGAATTAAAATGACATTTGTATTACGAACATCGGAAAAGTTATTTTTGTAATCGGAAGTGCACAATGTTTTGGACATTTGATGTTGTTTTGCTTTGCAAACGGGCGAAGGGAGATTTGTGCTGCGTCATCAATTCCTCGCTACGTCATCAATTCTTCGCTACGTCATCGCTCCGGCGACCACGTGCCAGAGGGAGCGCGTTTGCAGCTGTGAGGTTGACACGTGCGGGAAGGTGCACGCGGGGTGCTGCCATCAAGAGCAGGTGTGAATGGCACACGGGAGCCACGGTGAAGCTGCATTTTGGCAAATTACCTGTAATCATGGTGCACCGTCATCATGCCCATGCCCACGTAACCTGACATAATGAAACCTTTCCTGAAGTGGAATGAGAGACATTTAATTAAATGATGAAACTAAACTTCAACAAGATCTGATCGAGAGGGAGGTCGAAGGTGAGAAAGAGAGAGCTTCACTTCACCTGGACGTAAAGGTAATGGCCACGGATGCAACAAGCGTTTTGATTGGTCCTCCCGATTATGTTCGACCAATTAAATGCTGACTGTTAAAATGACTAAGTGATTGCAGAAAATTCCGCCAACATTACGGAGTTGGCTCATGTGAAAAGCACACCTGCACTGTACACGTGTAAAGGGCGAATATATGAAACGGAGGTGCAGCTGCACAGGTGAAGCTCGCTTTTGTAGTCTGCACAACGAAGATTGCACTTCGAAATGTGAATTCGTTACCAAGTTCAAGGTCTCAGCTTCCCAAATTAACTTTACAGTTTGCAGGAGGCTGATACAGTCTGCAAGCAGCAGCACGTCCAGGTAAGTAAGTATCGGTCTGGTTAATAATTTTGAATCAAATTAATCATTTTTATGGCCAAATACGCAACTGGGAATAAAAGTATTGTAGGAGCTATGCTCCAACGTAAATCGAAAGAATGGACGCGACAAAAAGCTGGAATTCGTCCGAGTTTCTTTATTGTGTCAAATCAACTCGGGTACTCTGAAAAGCCCGTTTATCGGGCAGCAATATATATACACATTATCCCGGAGCGTTTGCCCGGGAAAGGCGAGAGGGGGCGTGCCCGGGCGTCCTGGACGAGGCCTGGCAAGTCGAGAGCGGGCATGCCCGGGCGTCCCGGACGAGGCCTGGCAAGTCGAGAGCGGGCATGCCCGGGCGTCCTGGGCGAGCCCGGCATGGTGATCGCTCCGCGTCCTCGGTAGGTGCAAGGCGATTGTGTATACCCAGCGGTAGCCGCTACAGTATCCGATTTCCTTTTAAAGGGAATAAAAATATCCTAATAATCCTATTTTCAAAATCTCTATAATTTGAAACAATACATATTTGGGTGTACTGTAATGTAACTACACTATACTACACTATACCGTGTTTCTGTATCTGTGTACTACGCAGGCCTGTTGGGCATCGGGAAGTCTGCGGAAGGGTGTTTGGAGAGCAAGAGGGAGCATACTTTTACAGGTTGATCACATTGTGTAATAGGTATGTGGTGATGGGTGGGAATGCATATCCGAGTACGCCTTCAAAAACAAAATTTCTTTTTTAAATTCATTGTTTGCTGAGTTTTCATGTGATCACGTGACAACATAGTGCCTCCTTGTGACGTAACAATTACATTTCAATACATTTGGATAAACAGTGAACAGTGTGTGTGTGTGTATATATATATATATATATACAGTATATTATATATATTGTCATGTGACTACCCTGCAGTGAACACCGCAGGGTGGCACGGAGGACCGAACGAGCTTTAACTCTGAGGCGTTCAATTCAATGGCAGACCGTCCTTATATGCGCAGGGAGCAAGTGGGGGAGAAGCCGTAAGCGCTTACCTTCACGAGTTCACCCGACGTCCTCGACCCTGCAATAAATCAACTCAAACTGACACGGAATTAAAATGTACAAAAATACCGGGTTTATTAAAGAAAATGCCGGTTACAAAATACAACAACAACAACAACAACAGGCATTTTAAAAGCCATTTTCCCTGCAAGAGCGGGGGTTAGCCTTCGGCTAGCCGGTTACAAAATAATGCACAATAAAGCTATATTGCTATTTAGAGCGCTCCTACACAGAACCCAAATACAGACAAAGGCAAATATAACTGGAAAATAAATATGTGTAGTTTGTGGCACTTAGCTCAAATAGGCTCTTGAATCTCCGTCATGAATCATCAAAACCCCCTCACGTCCTTGGCGGGAAAATGCGCTCGTTGGTGCGAACTAGGCCTTGCCTCCACTCACTCCTGGCTTCGTAGAGAGCGCAGCGAGCAGGCCGCGCCCGTCCACTCGTCGTTTAGCAGAGCAGTTAAGAGGAAGCATCGTTCATTTTTTCAGGAAAGCACCAAATTTGGCACAGATGTAGTATGGACCTATACAATTGTTTTCCTGAGGGGCGCCCAAAAATTCAGAACCCCTGGTGGCCGCCATATTGAATTTCAACATGACCGCCCTCTGTGACCTATTTCCCTCAATAACTTCTATACTATGAGTGGTCTTGGTCTTGTATTGTGGTCTTGGCAATAGCACACTACTTTACCTACCAGTCACATGGTGTGGAGGAACTCTGGATTGCCATTGGCACTGGTAAAAGCTACTGCTACCTTGCCATCCATAAAATTGCCACCGGCCTTGGCCGCAGGAAGTCCGAGTCTTTGCCATTATTTCACGCCTTCACTGGCTGCGACACAGTCATTTTTTGCTCAAATTGGGAAAAAGACAGCCTGGAAGGCTTGGGAGGCATACCCCAGCATCACGCAGACCTTTCATGCTCTCGCTTATAGGCCATCTGTGGACGCTATTACTATGGAACTACAGAGCATAGAAAGATATGTTGCCATCCTCTATGACCAGACTACCGAGATAAAGACAGTGAATGACATGCGCCGACACTTGTTCACGAAAAAGGCAAGAACAATTGATCACATTCCCCCAACAGCAGACGCCTTCGAACAACACCTAAAACGTGCATGTTTTCAGGCTGGACACGTATGGAGTCAGGCACTTGTGCCCTACCCAGAACTTCCATCACCAGCTGATTGGGGCTGGATGAAAACAGGGACTTCTTGGACACCAATTTGGACCACAATACCACTGATACAGGAGGCATGTTCAGAGCTTACAAGCTGCCATTGTAAGTCGGCCTGTAAAGGCAACTGTAAATGCTCCAGGGCAAATCTGCCCTGCACATCACTGTGTGACTGCGATGGACAGTGCTTGTAGTACTACGCGTCTGTGCGAGAGCCTCCACCTTTCAAGTGCCCACAATATTTTAAGTTAAAACTGCAACTGTGTGTAACTTTGATTAATTAATACCATTCCATTGTTATCAGAGACCAATAAAACAATGTGTATCACTTGGAATTGAAATTTTACCTAAAATACTATGAGAGATTCAAGGAAAATGGAAACACCATGGCGGCCATCTTGAAATTAAAGATGATGGATGCCAATCTTTATGCAATTGATCCCATTGGATTCAGAGACCATGAAAACATGGGGTAAGACTGGAACTGTGGTGTTATCGCTCATAGTATAGACGTTATTGAGGGAAATAGGTCACAGAGGGCGGTCATGTTGAAATTCAATATGGCGGCCACCAGGGGTTCTGAATTTTTGGGCGCCCCTCAGGAAAACAATTGTATAGGTCCATACTACATCTGTGCCAAATTTGGTGCTTTCCTGAAAAAATGAACGATACGCCCAATTTTTCGGTCTTAACTGCCTAAGTAGTTCTTGCTTGGGATACCGCAGTTCTCAGTCCGCAGTTCCTCCTCCTCACGATCACTATGAAGATGTCGGAACACGACCGTTCGTGATGAATCTTCCTTGCGCAAGAGCAACAGCGACAGTTCGCTATGCGATCCTCAACGAGAAGCCAAAATGTTGGCACATGACTGTTCACCACCAGATCCAGAACCCGAAAGACAAAATGTCCGTCGCTCCAATTGTTTTGTATGCGAGGCTCTGACGTCGTTCCACGACGTCTCTGTATCTGCTCCTATCAGCGAGTCCCATCTTACCAGTCCTTGTGCCAATCAAATCCCGGACCAATCACTGCTCTTCGAGGCGTGACTCCACCGCCCTGACTGATTGAGGTGGTGATGTAGCGGCTGTGGCACCAGCGGAAGTGTTCAATGCCTGGTTTCCGGTTGGTTTTTAATTAGTTTAGTGTCATTAATTATGGTGTCGATTGCTTGGCTTGGCTATGGTGTGCAGTGCAGTGTCATTAGGAACACAGGAAAAGATTACAGGGCAATTACATACAGGGGATTAAATTACCCATAATCCCTCGCTAATTAACATACCCCACCCCTCTTATGGGGACGAAGAAACAAGCTTACCCGGCATACGGACTACACAAATTTCCTAGTTATTACATGGGGTTTCTTCCTCTTCACGTCAGTCGGAGCACACTAATTTATTCAATTCTACCTGGGCTAAGGTATTGCCTACCCCCCACAAACGTAATAATATATATGTATATTTTTTTTTTTTTTTTTTTTTTTTAAATGTATATGTATGCATGCACATATATGGATATATGGACATGTATGTATACATGTATAATGTATATGTATGTATATATGTTTATGTATACATACAGTCACGTGAAAAAGTAAGTACACCCCATGTAAAGTTTTGACTTTTTCAACATATTTCAACATATTTCAACATACAGCTATTTGATCTTAATTTCAACAATATTGATAGATAAAGGTGATGTAATATAACAAATATCATAAAACATTTACATTTTGTAGTCCATTGTATAATTTAAATAAACATAAATGCAAATTTCGCATGTGGAAAAAGTAAGTACACCCCTACATTTATCACTACTTCAAATACCTAAAATTAGAATCAGGTGCACCAGCTCAGGTGCAAATGATTAGAACATCGTCAGAGAGGATCTTGGTGGAACCTGTCTTATTTAAACCTCAGACATTTAGTTTGGTTTTCTCTTTGTTGTTGAAGTGTGCGGCGTCACCATGCCTAGATCAAAAGTGCTCTCTAGGTCTTCAGAAAGAAGGTTATAGATGCCTACGAGTCTGGGAAGGGATTTTAAAATCTCCAAACAATTTGAAATCAATCATTCGACTGTCCGGAAGATAATCTACAAGTGGAGAAGATTCCAAACAACTGCCAACTTGTTCAGGCCAGGCCGCCCCAGCAAGTTCAGCCCGAGGGCAGACCGCAAGATGCTGAAAGAAGTCTCTAAGAACCCCAGAATGTCATCACGGGACTTACAGGTAGCTCTTGCCACTGTTGATGTCAAAGTGCACGAGTCTACCATTAGAAAGAGGCTGCACAAATTTGATCTACATGGGAGGGGTGCCAGGAGGAAACCTTTGCTCTCCAGAAAGAACATCAGGGCAAGACTAAAGTTTGCCAATGAACACCTAGGCAAAGACCAGCACGTCTGGAACAATGTGCTCTGGACAGATGAGTCAAAGGTAGAGCTATTTGGCCACAGTACCAGAAGACATGTTCGGCGAAAACCAAAGACGGCATTTGACGACAAAAACCTGATACAACTGCAAAGCATGGTGGTGGAAATATTATGGTTTGGGGCAGCTTTGCTGCATTAGGGCCTGGGTAGCTCACCATCATAGAATCCACTATGAATTCTTCATTGTACCAGAGGGTGCTTGAGGATAATGTGAGGCCATCTGTCGGAAAGTTGAAGCTCAACCGAAGGTGGACCTTGCAACATGACAATGACCCTGAACATATCCGTAAATCCACCAAGGAATGGCTGAAAAGAAAGAAATGGAGGGTTCTGGAATGGCCAAGTCATAGCCCGGATCTAAATCCCATCGAGATGTTGTGGGGGGATTTGAAACGAGCTGTGCATGCAAGAAACCCCTCAAACATCGCACAGCTGAAAGAATTCTGCATGGAGGAGTGGGCAAAAATTTCTCCCAGTCGAAGTTAGAGACTGGTAGACAGTTATAAGAAACGCCTACTTGAGGTTGTTTCTGCCAAAGGGGGCAATACCACCTATTAGAGCCAAGGGTGTACTTACATTTTCCACATGCAAAATTTGCATTTACGTTTATTTAAATTATACAATGGACTACAAAATGTAAATGTTTCATGATATTTGTTATATTATATCACCTTTATCTATCAATATTGTTGAAATGAAGATCAAATAGCTGTTTGTTGAAATATGTTGAAAACCTCAAAACTTTACATGGGGTGTACTTACTTTTTCACACACACACATAGATATATATATATATATATATATATATATATATATATATATATATATATATATATATATATATATATATATATACATATATATATATATATGTACACACTTTGGGGCATGTTTTATCAGTGACGAAAACATGTCAACCCCACGAATTATAGATTGTAAATGCTTCATTAAACCTGTGATTGAAATTAGCAGATATGCTCAATACGGCATTATCTGATAACAAACAAGGTGCAAAGTACCTCCCGCAACTACCATGATGGTGTTGTGTTTTTTTTTCTTTTTCTTTCACGGTACGGTCTGGTTAAGCTGGCTAAGCAGTTCTAATAAACTGTAAGCATATTCCTTCAATAAATTGGAGATGGTACCTCGTGTTGTGTGTTTTTAAATTATTTGAAAGTATTTTTTGTGAAACTCTAATCATGTGCATTTGCGGTCAAAAACATTTTAAACTTTAAAAAATTTCCTCTATGAATCAGGAACCACCGGGAACCTAAAACGTATCCTCCTTTTTCCCATTGAAACAATGCCGTGGCATACATTCACGGGATTTTCATCGACCTTCGTGGATTTTCATCAACATTCGCGGGTTTTGTCTCGCCATTTCCGGGACTTTCATCGACCTTCGCTGATTATCGTTAACATTCTCGAGATTTCCCTCACCATTCGCAGATTTTGCCTCGCCATTTGCGGTTTGTTCCTCCCGATTTGCGAATTTTCATGATTTGAGAACCTATCCCCCCTTTTCCCATTGAAACAATGCCCCACTATTCGGGGGTTTCGCTATTCATGCGTTTCACTATTCGTGGATTTTTCCAGGAACATATGTGGGGTCTGACTGTGTGTGTGTGTGTGTGTGTGTGTGTGTGTGTGTGTGTGTGTGTGTGTGTGTGTGTGTGTGTGTGTGTGTGTGTGTGTGTGTGTGTATATATATATATATGTATATATATATATATATAAATTATATATATATATATATATATATATATATATATGTATATATATATATATATGTATATATGAGGCCAGTCAATATGTAACCTTAACCCTAGTCCGCAGGCTATATTGTCCTAACGATAATGCAGAGCTTCGGGTCTAAAATACCCCAGGAGCGCATTGGTGTGAATTGTTATTTATTTTTTTATTTTTTTGGTTATTCTTTTGTATGCAAAGTAGAGGCTTCCTGCAGTCGTATTTCCACCATAATAGTGATTCAGCTATACACTTATTTTGAAGAAGACCCATACAAACAATACCTGCTTGAACTTTTCTTTCAAATGTTGGTTTGCTTTTACTTTTATATTTTTATACAAATTATTTATTTTGCATATAAAAGTTTGGTTAATTGAGTAGTCTTTGCTCAAGAAAGTGGATTCATTGATCGTTTTGTTTTGAAATCATGTTGAAGGATTTTGCGAAATTTTTACACGAATGCAGGTCTGGGTCTGGGAGATCGTCAAAGAACCAATGCAAATTCAATAAAAAGTAAAAATCATAAAATGGTGTCAAATAAGCTCACCTCGACAAAAGCAATTGAAGCAATAATTCGATGTCCAAACACGGGGAAAGCCTATGAGAAGTTGTGAACGATCCAAAAACACAACTCATATAAACAGCAAAGGAAAGCGTAAGGAAGGAAGGAAAAAGGAATGAAGAAAAAAACACGTGACCGGAAATTATGTCAGAGATGACTCATACCCGAGTGAATAAGTTTCGTAACTTTCCATAGCACAGCTCACATGCAAAATAGGTACTTTAGGACAGCTCACATGCAAATTAGGTACTTTGAGAACAAAAGAAAGGCAAAAAATAACTCCGGTCTTGCAGGCCCGAAGGACTGCATTTTAAGGAGAATTTTAATTTGTCGGAACTTTTCTCGGAACTAAAAGAATTTCTTTTTGGATAAACAGTGAATAAATGTTTATCACCAATTTGTAGAAGCATTCGTGGAGGGTCATGCCAAAAAACGTTTTTATAAACAAATTATAGCAAATTTAAAAACGTACCGGGTCCATTAGACCCACGCCTGCGGACTCGGGTTAAAATGGCGATATAAATTCAAGAATGTAATGTGTGTTGTTGTAGATAACATATGTTATATCTATGGGTAAGAGATATTATTTTGCCTCTTTTAGATCTGGCAACATTGAGCGTATGACGTCAGTAGAGCAGATCCAAAATAGGGCTCCCTGAGAAGCATGCACCAGGGAGGAGCAACATTCTGTCATCCGTTTCTTGGGAAGTGAGGGTGTGAATCCCAGTGAAATCCATCGCAGAACGAAGATGCAATATGGTGACGCATGTTTATCGCTGCAGCAGGTGAACGACTGGGACAGGAAGTTTAAAAGTGGAGTGTCCAGTGTGGCAGACGCTGCTCACTCGGGCCGACCTCACACAGCCGACACACCAGAAATGGTTGCAGGAGTTGAGCGCGTGCCAAGGGAAAACCGTCGCATTATGCTGGATGAAGTGGTCTCCGAATTGAACATTCGCCATGGTTCAGCACACCATACCATTCACAACGTGATGGGGTTCCGCAAAGTGTCTGCAAGGTGGGTGCCTAGACAACTCACACCCGAACTGAAAGAACGGCGAGTGGACGCATGTGAAGAACGCATGTGGACGCATGTGAAAGCATTCACAAAACAGAAGGCGACGCTTTCTCACAGCGCATAGTGACTGGGGATGACAGCTGGGTCCATTACTTTTAGCCAGAAATGAAGAGGGCAAGCAAAGAGTGGCGCCATTGAACTTCACCGAAACCTAAACAATGTGGCACACAGCCGTCCGCTGGAAAAGTGATGCTGACGATCTTCTGGGATAGCCGTGGCCCACTTATAGAGCATTACATGCACAGAGGGACCACAGTCACCAGTGTCATACTGCGACCTCTTTAAATATCATCTGAAACCAGCAATCAGATCAAAATGTCGTGGACTACTCATTACCGGTGTTTTTCTGCAGCATGTCAATGCTCTGCACCATACTGCCAGTGCTCCAGCTGCAACGATCGAGGACCTGCATTTTGTGTGTCTTCCTCATCCACCCTTCTCGCCAGACCTCGCTCCTTTGGATTACCACATATTTGGGCCACTTAAAGAGGGGCTTGGTGGAACCATTTTCCGATCCGACAGAGGTCCAAGAGGCGGTGCACGAATGGCTACACAAGCAGCCAAAATATTGATTTTATGCTAGAGGAATCGCTGGAAAGTAAAGCCTTTGTAAAGCGCTGGAAAAAATGCATTGAACGCAATGGAGATTATGTTGAAAAATAACACAGTTGTTACACACGTACATGCAATATACAGGTTTTAAAAAATATTTTAAGGTTACTTATTTGACTGCCGCTCGTGTATATTTATATATATATATATCCCTCACCTGCTCCTCCTTGACTCCCCCCCCCCCCCTCTTTTAAGCATACCTCCTCTTCAGAGTTACTTTGTTCAGTATCTCAAACATTTGAAAATTCCCCGCTACACCATCAGCCAGAGAGCTCTGTCGTGCAGACATTCAGGATACCGGCCATATATCCAGAATGAGGTGGTTATGCATGTTGTATAGGGCATTACATGCCATTACAGGCTCACTCAATATAAACATGCAGCCATCTTTACACATAGAGAAGTATCCAAACATTTCAACATTTCCACAAGCAGCAATTGTATACCACTCTTTACTAAACAAAGGAGGTATTGCTTTTATGCTAACCCTGACAGGTAGGCAGCTCTTAAAATAAGTGCGCTTTGAAACAAGCAACTTGCTGCGTGAGTAAAATGTAAAAGAATTGTTCATTTGTAACGACGAACACGGTCACACAAATGTAATAAATATCGGGCTCCTGTACTTGGCAGGTGTGCCGGGGCCACGGATCGGCGATCCATCTCGAGGTCCACGAGGAAGCATGTGCTTCCTCTCTTCCACGCAGCACTCACTATACAGTGGAAAGAGTGAACATTCTTACAAAGATATAATCATGCTGTGGTTGCTTTGCGGTTACGTGAGCTTTCGATGTGACGTTTCAAAATGATTAAAGTATTCACGTACCCGATGACCCCTGTGCTTCACCCCCTTCCTGTTGCCGATTCATTTTGTGCCGGTCGGGGTTGCAGCACCATTCTGAGATTCTGGGAGACATGGCAACAGATCCATCTTATTACTGATTCCGCATAGCAACGTCGCTCTGTGGGAAACTCAGCATTGGGCCTTGCAGCCTTCATTATAACCACGGCACAGCAGATGGTTTACTCCCAAATCCTATTCATCTCGTCCTGCTTGAGTCTATATCCCCTTATTGATGTTATGGATCTACTTGTTTTGTTGTTGATGCAATGATTCAATGTACGTCGAACTTCGCTACGACTCTGCCAGAATGTTTTAATGGTAGTTCATCAATCGTAAGGACAGTGATGCCATCCACCCTTATCCTCAAAGGGCAGAGACTTGAATCGTAACCATTAAGCCTCCGCTTTGGCTTCAATTGGCTTTATCTGAACCATTTTCCCCCCTCACCACCAACTAAAAAAAAACTTTAAAAAACTTGGTGTAATATATATTTATAAAAGTATATAATCTTCTATATTGTATAAAATATACTATATGAAAAAAAAAAAAAACTATATACAGACTTGGCATTTAATATGGAATCTTTTTTTTGTGGGGGTGGACTTACTTTTCAAGTTGACTTAGAACCAAAAGTTCATTGGAATTATGTTGAAATTATTCTATATTTTGTTAATGTGACCTTCAAAAGAAACAAAATCCACATTTGACATTTCAAAGCAAATAAATTGATCCTTCAAAGTGATGTAAACTGATATCGAACTCAATTCATGGACAGTACTCTGTTAAACTTCTGTACGTTTTCCAGAAGTATCTCTTTATTTTGCACATTAGCCAAAAATTTTTTTAACAAAAACAAAAGTTAAATTACGACTGGGATTACGGACAGTGAAATTACAGTTCAGTACTTCGTGTAACCCCCACGAGCATTCAGGAGAGCACGTACACGTTGAGGAATGCTGTTCACGAGATTTGCCAAGGTTTGGACAGGAATCGCTTGCCATGCAGTGACAATAGCCTGCTGCAATTCACGCACAGATGTCGGCTGCTGGTCCAAGTGGTCGATTTGACGCGTTAATTCTGCCCCCAAGTTTTCTATCGGATTCATATCCAGGGACATGGCAGGCCACTCCATATGCTCTACACCACCGTCAGCAAGAAAGTTTTGGATCATGCGAGCAGGATGAGGCCATGCATTGTCATCTTGGAAGACAACGTTTCCTCGAAAGGCTGCACGAGCAAATGGAAGCAATGTTTCTTCCAGAATGGCCCTGTACTTGAACTGGTTCAGGTTTCCATTCAGAACAACCAGGTCAGTTTTGCCCCCTGCATGAAAAGCAGCCCAAACGGTCACTCCACCACCTCCAGCTTGGACTCTTGGCACTATAAATCTTCGTTGTAGGCTTCATGCACTTGTCTGCGCACTCGGACATGGCCATCTTGACGATAGACCAGAAATCAAGACTCGTCACTGAAGATCACGTGATTCCAGTGTCCTGGCTGCCATTGACGGTGCTCTCTGGCCCACTGCAATCGGTGCTGGCGGTGTTGTCTTGTCAGGCGTGGCTTTCTCAGGGGACGCCTGGCACGATAGCCTGTTTGAACCAGTCGTTGGTTGACTAGCCTTCTGGATACAGGCACATTTGTCAGTTGCTGCCACTCAGCCCTAAGATGATTAGCTGACTTGGTACGGCCATTGCGGACTAACCGGTGCAGCTGGCGATCATCCCTCCTTGTGGTTCTGTGGGGACGTCCTGGCCTCGATATTGGAGTAGGGACACCCCTCTGAGCATTTCGTTTCGGGATCTTTGACACCTGACCTTGAGTGATGCCATACTGCCGAGCAAGAGCACGCTGTTTCATGCCGGAATTTCGTAAAGCCACCACTCTATGACAAACAGCATTGTCGAGTTGACGGACCATCTCCAGAGGAAGCGGCAGTAACTTTTGTAGACGTGCAGCAGTTGTTTTCCACAAATGCAGAACGCAACAACCCTTATATATCCGATTGTGAAGCCAATCCTCAAATGTACCTGTCCGTACATTTTGTCACGCCACCTGTGATATAATCCTGTTATTGACTTCTTGCTGCAACAGACAATCAGTGACATGGTTCTTTTAACAAAGAAATCACCGAAGCGTAAAAGAAACTCACCAGATTGATATACTGAGTTCAGAAAGGAAACCCAGGTCAAGAAAAAAAAAGATTCCATATTAAATGCCAAGTCTGTATTATCTAAATATACTATATATAAAATATACGATGCACAATATATATAAAGATACTTTATAAATGTACGATATAAAATAAAATAAAAAAGTATGCACTATATATATGAGACACTATATATAAGAAATATACCATACAAAATATGCTTTATAAAATAAAACAAAATACTATATCTTCTTCCATCTATATATATATAAAAGAAAGTTTTTGTTTGTTTGTTTGTTTGTTTGTCTGCACGCGCTAATCTCCTGAACGGTGTAAGATAGGAGGAAACCTCTAAAACAAAAAATGTCGGGACGGGCCCTGGGAAGGTTATAGGCTAGGTGGCGAGGACGGTTGAGGCCGCCTCGGTCGGGCTGGGCCCATTTCGCAATTAAAAGCTGAGCTGAATTATAGTAGTCAATCTTCTATGGCCGTGAGTAAAAGATAAATGATAGTGGTAAATTAATTTAAAAAGAACTAAAAATGTTGGGACGGGTCCCAGGAAGGTTATAGGCTCGGTGGCGAGGCCGGTCGAAGCCGCCTCGGCCGGGCTGGGCCCATTTCGCAGTTAAAAAGCTGAGCTGAATTATAGTAGTCAATCTTCTACGGCCGCGAGTAAGAGCTGAATTATAGTGGTAAATTTATTTTAAAAGAACTAAAAATGTTGGGACGGGTCCCAGGAAGGTTATAGGCTCGGTGGTGAGGCCGGTCGAGGCCGCTTCGGCCGGGCTGGGCCCATTCGCAATTAAAAGCTGAGCTGAATTATAGTAGTCAATCTTCTATGGCCGTGAGTAAAAGCTGAATTATAGTGGTAAATTAATTTTAAAAGAACTTAAAATGTTGGGACGGGTCCCAGGAAGGTTATAGGCTAGGTGGTGAGGCCGGTTGAGGCCGCTTCGGCCGGGCTGGGCCCATTTCGCAATTAAAAGCTGAGCTGAATTATAGTAGTCAATCTTCTACGGTCGCGAGTAAAAGCTGAATTATAGTAGTAAATTCATTTTAAAAGAACCTGGGCAACGCCGGGTGCTTTCGGCTAGTTTATTAATAAAATCCATTTTAATTACACGGAATATGTCCCACCTTTTTCTTCCTGCGCTCATTTAACCGCCACTATTTCAAATTAGGTACCCATTGGGGTTGTAAACACCACCATATCTCACCACCCCAGCATGGAGAAATTAAGGTAAAATATAGTTTGGCTGTTAGCAAAGGCATTGATCTTTTGCTGAGAGACATATCACGTTTGTGAGCCTCTGATGTGGCAATCTACTAACATCCTCGAATGTAATGTCCGTGAAGGTACGTAAACTGGTTTATACTTGTATCTTTGTTCTGAATGTGAGCCAGATGTTGGATTAACGGTTAAGGTGGCTGGCTTAACATTCTAGGGTCCTGAGTTCAAGCCCCTGTCCTGCCGTTGAATTAACACCAGCTGGGTCGACACAGCCAGTCATCCTTCCGAGGTCAGCAAAATGAGTACCAGCTAGCTGCATCAGCGGCATGGCCATGCCCCCAGAAAATGATGCAGCCAATCAGCCACAGGCTGCATATGAATAAATACTAACTGTAAAATAAAATAACTAGAGAGAAGTCAATAGCGCTCCATCGCAAATCCCCACACTTCCCATACAAAACAAAGTTGAAAGATGGAAAAAAGCTCCACCAGGAATGACCCAATACCAAATGTTTAATTCATTTTTATTCCCGCTTTGACCCATGTGACCCTAAGTGTCCACCCACTGGTGCATGAAACGTGGGTCAAATCCAAAAAACGTTACATATTTAATGGATTCGCCAATGTTGATTGCATATATAGTTTCTTGAGAAAATGCTTTAAAATGTGCCCTTAATTGCATTTTTTTGTATTTGACCTTTTGACCTTGCCCCAGGGGGTGGGGCCAAAATGGTATTTCTCTTGCATCTTCGAGCTTCTGCTCGGTGATCGTTGAATTTCTGCACAACCATTTAGGAGGAGATAGCGTAATGGACGAAAGGACGGACGGACAGACAGACGGAGCCGATTATAATATCCCCTCGTTTTTTTTCAAAAAGCGTTAAAAAGCGTTTGCGTTAACGTTTAAGACTTCAAAGAAAAAAAGTCATGAAACAATATTTGGCAATTTGTGGGGGGTGCGGAGAAATAGCAAAATTTCTACAGGTGGGACAACTCCCCCCCCCCCCACCCCCGTCCCCGCCCCCAAAAAACCCAAAATAGGTTTAAGGTACACTCTCGACCATGACTTGGTTTGTGCTCACTGCTAAATATGGACGTTATTGAGCCTTTAAGCCGTTTAAGGGCTTATTTAGGAACTGAGACAAACAAATGGCAACCGAGTGACTTTGCTGACACTTACGGATAAATATGGGATATTTGGAACAATATTCCATAATCGTGAATTGATAAATCGTTCTCTCTGCATCTATTGATAAATTGATAAATCTTTCTCTGTTTCACCAGAAGTTATCAATCGGATCAACAATTTCGACTTGAATATGAAAATGCATTACTTTTCCCCTCGGGCATATGAAAGACGACGGATAATAAAATTGTGCATATGTTTTGTTGTTGCTACTACTTGTACATGAATCTAACAAATGGCCGGGAATGTTTGCAATTGGATTCGCCCTCTTGGCCGATCTGAACTTTGACTCCCACATCAAGGTCTCTTATTCTGCAGGATCGAATGTACTGGTGTTATTTTCCTAAATTCACTGTAACCTATGATTTCTTCTTCACACCTTTCCCATCACCATATGAAATCCCTATTTAATGCGGTTATTCATCCAACATTGCCATTTCAGGGTCTTCTTCTCACCATGGAAGCAATCTCATTGGCTAAGGGAATGTGCACTGCTCTACGTAGTCATCATTCCAGCACCGGTTGCCTTTCATTACCAACTGCAGCAGGAAGTTATTTCAGTGTAACCATGATAATTATCTTTCTGCGTTATGGCAATGGATTTGAGGGCCAACTATCCACATGACGAAGTAACTGTGCCCCATCGCCAATGCCTCTTTTTCTGTGCGGATGTTCTACTGGGCCATTTAATGCACACATTGCTACCAAGCACTGAAGCCAGTTGACCTTGTTTTTCATTTGGACAGGGCTCATCCTAGGTTTCCTTATTCCAGGATAATAAAATATTCCTGCTAAGCTGTGCAACACTTTACGCGTTTAACATCCGATACTAAAAGGGCTGCGCACGTTCTTCTGCCAAAGCTAAAAGGGCTTTGTTCAGACTTGCCTGTCGGTGAAATGTCTGCTGCTCACTGTCCCAAAAGTGTTGGCCAGCTGAATGAAACGGATACTAGACATGATCCGGGATTCAAATTCCTGAGCACATACCACAGCTTCCCAGGCACTTGGAGGACGAGTTTTATTATGAAGGATCTTTATTTTTACATCATCCAGGGAATATCCTGACTGTATGCCATCCATCTAAATTGTCTAAATCCTTGATTTCTACCCGAATCTACGGGGGCATTGCATCAATAGTATATGAACTATGCCTTTAGTGATGACGCAACCAGTGAAAATAATCCGCTGTTACTTCCCAGGCAAATGTACATTCTCCATATAGATAGATGGATACCAACTGTTGTTTGGTGAGCACTTTTGGTGGTGGTGCTCAACTATTCAATATGCATAAGTGTACCGGTTTCTTCGGTTGTATGTTGCGGAAATTCCTTCCAGGAGGTAACTTTGCAGCATTATAGCACTAGTTATTTCCCATATTGCATGTTTTAGCACAAGTGAGAGGTAATGTAATTGTGATGTAAAATATGCCTCTTTTTATATGTAGAAAGTTGTCGTCAACCTGCTCTACATATGTGTCTGAAAGCGCTTTCCCTTGACACCATTTTTGATGTTCTCACCTTTGTAATCTATCTTCAATGTGTTTTTTAGCATCTGTCAGGACAGGACCGCACGAGTTTAGACGAGAAAGCCGCCATGACAGCGAAGCGTGCCGAAAGTTGAGGGAGAGTCACCCCCACCCACAGGGCGATGAGCAAATAGTGGCGAAGCAGGGAGGGGATAAGAGTGTCACTGGTTGTGATGGGGGCTGAGGTTAGAAAAGGCATGTCCTTCTCCGTAGGGACTAACTTACGGAGGGAGTTTAGCCGCAGAACCTGCGTGAGTGCATCGTCGGGGTTCCCCACAGAGTATGATTTGGCAGCACATCTGGCAGCTATGCCTCCATCCCCCGCACCAGCTCTGGCCATTGCCTGAGACTCCCTGACAAGCTGCGTCACAGCTTAGAACTCACTGTGTCCTGCCTGGGGCATCCTCCAGTATTTCCTGCCTTGTGCCATCTATCTCTTGTCTAGCTCCTGAGGAATTCCTGAGGCCTTAAAGTTAGATACATAAGGTTCCAATTCGTTCATTCAGCTGAGGGCATGTACGGGTTTGGGTTATGAATTAATTGTTACATTGTTTTGCTTCCTTCCTGTATCACCACCCTGTGTGCTAATACATTTTAAAAGCACTTTATCTCGGGTGAATTTGAGTGTCACTTATGGCGAGGATTTATAAACCTCCGTTATAGGGCAGATCGGCTTCGGTTGATTAGCACCCAGGACTCCGTGTTTGCAGCCTGCGATTCGAGACATTGATCAGTGTGCCGCATCGACTGGCTCGGTGGTTAAATTGGAATAGGGTATCATGGCAAACAGGCCTGGGATCCGACTTGGAATTATAAAAATCAATTGGCCAACGTGACCGTTTTGATTGTGTTCTTTGGGATTTGGACCGGGCAAATGGGCGAACCCGACAGCTGTAACATTTGGTGTCGGGATTAGAGGGGAATTGGCAAGTCATCCAAAATGGGGAGGAGAAAGGCCTTGGAAACCCGACGGCCTTTCCATCCAACCTTGCGGCTAACCTAGTACGGCATGCCGTTCGGCAGTCCAATGATTTCCCTCGGCCAAAATCTCAAACTTGGCCAGATATGCTCTCGACGAACACACCAATCAAACTTTTCAGGTTTACTACACACCCGATAGTCACCTAGTGCACTTCCTTAGCACCTCTCGACTTCATTGGAACATGGAGCAATCTTTCCATTATTTTTGCTCCAGCTTGTTGATTCTTTCAAAGATGGCAAAGCCGGTAATTGCGGTGCCAGGCGAGGTGGAATGGAAGGGGAGGGAGGCAGACTTGCATGGATTACACTGGAATTCTCCTTTTCCTCAAAAGTGGATTGGTAATATGCTCTCTTTAGCCCAATTCGTCACATTAATGTCGAATGAAGAAGTAGTCTTCCTGGATGAAAGTTAGTGCCACTCTGCTTTGGTGGACATGTACAACAACGGTTGGCAGCAAAAAGACTTTGGTCGAGGTATGCTAACCACTGTGGGAAACAAGTAGAAGCTGACGAAGGGTTACCACTCAAAACGTTAGCCTCTCCTTGCTTCACAGGGTGGTTAGCATACCGTGAGATGATTTTGTCCATTGTTCTACACGTCAATGACCTGAGTCCTGGCATGCTTTGTATGTATGATCAATGTGCAACCATCTTGAAAGCAAGTTGGCCGGCACAGCCTAATGTTTTGAGGACTGATTTCACGCCGAGACTTCAAAATAGAACTCTCCCACATTTTTACCAAATTACCGCACGTAGACATCCTTGGCTAATATACCACTTCGGGAGGCTACTGTTGGCTTCCGTGACTTGGCATCCATAAATGGTGTTGTGCATTTTCTGCCCGAGCTAATATGGTCATTTTTTAATGCTTCATGCTCTTTTAAAATCAGAAAAAATGCATTAGTCTGTCAATTGTTGTAGAATATAAAAATTATGCCTTTTGGAACTCGGGTCATAATTGTACTTAGCACACACAATGCAAGCTTTGGCAAGTCACGAAAACAAAATTGCTTATTGCTCGGTGACATTGAGCCATGTGTTTAATTTGCCGCCGAATGCATTATTCCGCTTCCATTTTATTCACAACGTAATACATGGTAAGTGAAAAATTTGGAAAGGAAAGGGACAAAACATTTCTTCTGACTGATGAGCCAGCCTGAAGGGTTGGTGGGAAATGACTAATGTGTTTGTAGTTGATGCATATGCTATCGTATTAGGAGCCATTGAACGCATATTATTTTATTGAAGATCCGTATCGAGCATTTGTGTTGGGCCATTTTCTATCTGGTGCTTCCTCATGCCTCTAACTACAGTCTAGATACTTTCTCCAGCACCTGAATCCAGTTTTTTGATGGGTTGTAGGTGGAATTTTCTGGTGTCCTTCACTTTGTGCATTCTGTGTGTGTATGTATGCATTTATAAACAGTAAGATACAGTATATATTGTTGCGGATATGAGGATTGCATTTTTTTGATTGTGTGTATTGTAGTGGTAAATTGTTGTGTAACATTGGTTGGATATGGCCCCTCCTGCCTCCAGAGTTGTGTAAAGGTAAAAAGGGCGTCTCGGTAGTTAATTCCATGAAACACCACATTGAAGGACACGATAAAACCCTTGTTCAGTAGCTTATATCTTATCATGTGTTTTAGGGTAAGGCCTTGTCTTCCACTAAAATGATACTCCATTGCACCGAATCAATTAAGAATAGCTCCCCTTCAATACTTCCATTTCCCAGCCAAACTCTCCATCTGCGGGTAAAGCAGTTCACAAGCGTGGGGTGCACGCCCTCTCATTTCGCTGCTATAGTGAATATGTGCTCCGTGCTCTGTTTGAACAGGAGGGGCGGGGTCGCCTGGGAGAGGCAAGCCCAGGGCGCGCCACGAAGGGCGGGGCTGTTCAGCCCCATGCCCAAATAAGGAAACAAGCCCGTGGCTCGCCACGAGGGGCGTGCCGTCGGCGCCATGCCCAAATAAGGAGACAAGCCCGTGGGATTACCATACAAGGTCACGAAACAGAGCAGGGGGGGGGGGGGGGTAGGGCGGTACCGAAACCGAAGAGGGCGTGTCAGACCCGCGCTGAAGATTTGCACAGAAGGGTGCGACGATCGCTGGGACAAGCTACACGAGGGATACGGCAGATGAGTCCAAGTGCGTAAGAGGGTTGGCAGTCCACCGGGAGAGAGTTCAGAGTTGCACCGGAGTTGCGTGAGAGATACGAAAAGCCTTTGACAAAGAGCCGCTTCAACCAGCCCTGCTTCAACCAGCCCTGCTTCAACCAGCCCCGTTTCAACCAGCCGCGTGAAGCCCTGACGGGGCAGCGAGTGACCCTGCCGGCGTGCGCTGTAAAGCCGAATACAAGGAGCTGCCGGCGTGCGCTGTAAAGCCGAATACAAGGAGCTGCCGGCGTGGGCTGTAAAGCCGAATACAAGGAGCTGCCGGCTCCTCGCTTCCCGCCTGGAGTGGACCTGCTCGCTGTGCCCTGTGATTCCACCTGCTCATCCCTCCAAACGATTCCTACCCTTCCATCCATTTGCGTACGTGAGTTTGTTTTGTTTGTTCTGTCCATGGGTATTTAATTAAGCTTGTATAAGGAATTCACTGTGTCTCTAAAAGCTTCTGTATATTATTTTCTTATCTTTCCTTCTCCTTGGTTATTTTGAGCCTGTAAATAGTAATAAATAGTAATCGTATTTCCAAACCTTTCTTTGCCTTCGTCTTCCTTTTCTTCACATCCGTCGTCTTTGTCTTTTCCCTATTGAGTAGCTGTGGCGCGATACGGCCAACGTCTGGGTGAATCGGGTGAATCAGGGAAACTGTTAGGTTGCGGAGCCTCCGCTCAGCAAACATACCATCCTTAACCGCGTACCGTAACAATTGGTGTCAGGAATGTCGGATTCGGACCTGGGACTAAATTTATTTAGCCCAAATTTTGGAACACCAATTGTACTATTGGCATAACAATTGGTGTCGGGGAGTGAGATACGAGGCCCGAACCAAATTTTTAAAACGGCTAGAAAAAAAATTTGGTCAAAATTTGGAACCACCGGATGTCGGTGGGAGAGATAGACGGGGTAGAATTGACCCAGGACCTCGGGGAAATGTATGTGGAGGAAAGGGTGGAGGAGAGTAAAGAAGTTGTGGTTGAGGGGGTATCAGGTGCACAAAATGGCGTCCTCGCGCACGAGGTTTCAGGCGCACAAAAAGGCGCCTCGCACGAGCGCGCGGTAGCCGAGCCCGCTGTATCAGCGGGCTTTAACGTGCAGCCGATTGACATGCAGGCCCTCATTGCGCAGCTACAGGCAGCTGTACAGATGAGTATGGGAGACCAAATTGGAGGTTTGAAAAACAGTATGGGGGTAATGAGGGACGAATTGAGGGCTGATAGTGAGCGAATGAGGGATGAAGTGAGGGCTGATAGTGACCGATTGGGGGGCGAAATGGGGGGCAAAATGGGAGAAATGGGGGAACGGCTAGAAGCTAAATTTGAGGGGTTAGACAACGGAATAAAAGAGGTAAAGAATGGGTTAACGGGGGTGGAAAATAGAATGGCTGCCCAGGAGAATCAATTAGAGGGGGTGAAAAATGGGTTAAGGGGGTTAGAAGATAGGACGGAAGACAAATTGCGGGAGATAGGGGGGCAATCCGCCCGAGAAATTAAACAAATGGGAGAGCAGATAGAGGAGGTAAAAATCGGGGTAGAAACCAAATTGGATGCTCAGAGGGATGAATTGGGACAGATGAGGGCGGCATCTACAAAAGAGAGGGAGGAGATGAAAGAGGAGATACGACGAGGTGTAAGTGAGGAGGTCTCGGGGGTACGCGAGGAGGTAAAGTGAGGCGAAAAGCGTATAGAGAAAGAGGTGAGGAATAATACGGCTAGGTTACAAGGGGGAATAGAGGACCTGACGGAGGAGGTGGAACAGCTGACGGAGGGACAAAAAGAACTAACGGAGCAGGTTCAAAGGAACCCTGCGGTACTAGGAGGGTTAAAAGCGACACAAAACGACATTAAAAATGACTTAATAGCGACACAGAGGCAATGTCAGATGGTACATGAGGGACTGACAACGAGGTTGGACGAGGTGACAGAAGTAATGGAGACGAAGGACCGAGAGGTGAGGATGCACATAGAGACGGTCAAAATAGCCTTGGAGGACGAACTTGAGGAGACGCACCGGGAAATAAAAGAGGTGAAGCAAAAATTAGAGGAAGTGGAAGAAGAGGTGAGTGAAATTAAGAAGAGACGCACAGAAACTAAGAGAGAAATACAGGAGGAGGTGATGGAATATGTACAAGGTCGGTGCCCAACTCATAATGTTGTGCTCACTAACCAAATAAAGAGTTTGCAGGTGGCGAAAGAGGTGCGGAGACGAGGTGCCAAGGTTAGTGGCGATATACGAGGAAATGTACATGATGTGAGGGGAGCTTCAGTCGGCTTGGGGATTGATTTGGATCCGGGTGTTCGTGAAAGGCCGTTGGTGAAGTGTGCGACAGGTACGGTGTGCGAAAGAGGAGGGGTGCGAGAATGTCTGACTCTGGGGTGTGTGAGGAAAAAGTGCACGCCGAGGAGAGAGTGTGCCGTCGAGAGTGAGTTGGTTGTTGCGCGTGTGCGAGGGGGCACATGGAAGCGCGGAGTGGGGAGTGTTACGGAGGAAGTAACGAGAGAGTGTGCGCAAGAGGATGCGCGAGAAAGGTGTGTAACGGACGGGTGCATGGGGAAAGAGTGCGCTGTCAAAAGTAAGAAAGAATGCACACCTGTGGTGAGTGTTACAGAGGATGTAACGGGAAAGTGTGCGCGAGAAAGGTGTGTAACGGACAGGTGCATGAGGAAAGAGTGCGCTGTCGAGAGTAAGGGTGAGTGCGCTGTTAAGAGTGGTGGTGAAAGTAGTGAGAGTGACACGGAGCATGAGTTGGTTGTGACAGGTGAGAGAGGATGTACACCTGGAATGGTAGAGCGTGTGTGGGAATGCACGCTGGAATTGGTAGTGAGACACGTGGTTGGGTGTGCGAGTGAGAGCACACCTGTGGTTGTCACAGAGGAGGTGACCGAGGAGGGGGCGCGAAGAGGTGTGTTGGTGAGGTGTGCGAACGACGAGTGTGTGCAAAGGTGTTCGGTGGTCAGGTGTGTGACCAAGTCCGTGAGCGGAATGAGTGTACCTGGGTGTGTAAGAGAAGGTGCAATGACGAGGAGCATGGGAACAGCTGGGTGTATGAGCAAGGAACGGGCTGCGGGGTGTAAGCATGCAGGTGAGGCATCGACGGTAACCGGGTTAGCGGTTAGAACGACATTTAGCCGAATCGGGCCCTCGGTGCGCGTCGGGCAGCTTCGCGTGCCGCGAGGACCAGCGGGGATCCGAACCACGGCGGGTTCGAAAGGACCGCCGTACGTGACCCACGCTGGGCCGCGCTTGGAACGGCCGCGTCCGTGCCCCGCTAGGCGGAACGGGCAGCCCGATAGGAAGGGTCGTCATGGCGACCCCTTTTTGTTGAGACGTTCCGGCAGGTCGAGATCGGGCAATTGGATGGCTCCGTGCCGAGGTGGTGCGTGGGATCTCGGCCCGGGTAAGCGTCCTTCCCTGCACCGAGTGTCGGACGCATCCAGCCGCCGGCACCAAAGAACCCGCATTCATTGCTCGGCTGTACGAAGCCGAGCTTTAGAAGTGAATTGGCGCATCGAGAGGATCTAGTAAGTAGACGGGTGATGAGGTTAGTGTTTTGGACCCAAAATTAGAAAAAGGCAAAATTTGATGATTGGCAAAGGATTGGCAGTAATGATTGGCAGATGATGGGTAGTGATTGGAAAATTTTTGATTGGTTGGAATTTGGATGAGCAAAATTGATAGGAAATGCCCCATGTGAAGGGATGGCCAATCCACCATCCCTCACAGAGGGGGGCAAAGGAGCACTAGATTATGGGGTTGATGGCAGTGAAAACTAGCCCGGGTGGGTTAGGATATATCGTGTGTAGGGATCTAGAGAGATGACCTTAGGTAACGTTAAGATTAGTTAGTGACAATGATACCGGTAGTGGGGACGCAGGTAGATTAGTGTGGATGATAACGACGAGGGAGCGCAATAGTTTAAAGGGACGACTGGGAAGCGCAAGTTTCAGAGGGGAGTAGTTAGATGAGATGATGCCGTGTGTTTGAGGATTGGAAGTGTATGGTGAACAACAGGTGTGATTGAACAGGTGTGATTGCACAGGTGTGCAACTGAACAGGTGTGTGGAGCAGTGTTTGAGTGAGTGATGGTGATGAGTATTGTGCTGACCAAATGGTCCAGGAAGGAAGGAGGGTGCAGGTGGCACCAGGTGTGATTGCACAGGTGTGCAACGACAGGTGTATGGAGAATGGTTGTGTGAAATACATGGAGTGTGGAATATATGGAGTATTGGAATGGATGGTCGTGGAGTGAGTATGGTGGAAATTGTGGAGTGGAGTGGATGGTGCGAAGGTGTGAATGGGGGAAGAGTGGACCCCCATCACGGATACCCGGGGCGGGTAGTGTAAGTGTTAGGTAGAGGGTACAGGTAAATTGTGGTTGGATGTTGGCATCTGTGGTGCGGGTGGAAGAATGGTGATTGGATGGGTGCATTAGTGTTGTGGAAATGGCTGGGCGTGTAGCCTGTTAGTGTGTGTAGTTGGTTTGGGCACTCCACCACTGTGAGGATGTCGGCCAGGTGAGGCCGCAGGTGGGCTCTGGGAGCCGGTAGTTGTGGATGGGGCCCGAGGATCCGGAGGACGGACCCGGGTAGCCCAGTGCCAGAGGGCACCGAGTGGGGTGACAGAGCCAGGAGGGGCCTTCCCCAGTTAGTTAGGTTAGGGCGAGGAGCTAGGTAAGCTCGGGTGGCAACTGCAGTGGTGGAGGTGTGCAGGTGGGTAGACCTGCAGGGAGAGCTACATGTCACAGCCCAGAAATTGTGCAAGGGCACCGGGAGATGAATCGGGGGAGTGAGACCCCAAATTGAGAAGCACCACAGTTTGGTCAATGGGAATTGGTTTTTAGAACCCATAGTGTAAGTTGGCCAATGGATTGGCAGGGAAAGACCCCGGGTAGTGTAAAGCGTGTTAATGTCATTTAGAAAGGAGTTAGGATGAGAATCTCCTTGCACCATCTGCATCCACTCACCTGAGGTGACAGGTACTCCGCACCATGCCATGTTTAATTATTTTTATGTGCAAATGTTTTGGATTGTGAGATGCATCATGACGTGGGTGTGACATTGTGCTTGTTGTTCCATCTCTTCCTCCTTATGAGGATTGATGATGAATTGGTGATGGCAAATTTTGAAGTAGAGGGATTGTGGTGACGAATTTGGTGTGAGGGAAATATGGGGAAGACGTGACAGTAGCGACGGATTTGTAAATGTGTAGATTTTGTAAATATGGGGTGAGGGCAAGGGTAGTGTAGGTGACAGGGGGGGTGACGTACGGTAGGGACGAGCTTTCTCACTTCGCTCTCCGTACGCATTTCGCCCTGCATTGCCTTATTGATGTGTACCCTTGTGACCTTACCCCTCGCTCATCTGTCTCTCCCCCCTTTTGTCTCCCACATGACCTGTGCGCCATTGGGCGCCGAGGGGAGCATGCGTGAGTCGGCCATTGTGCGCCCGGAACTCCCAGAACCAGCTGTCTGCATCGATGCACCACATTATGGACCACATGTCTGTGGCCGAGCACCACTGATGGACCCCATAGGTTGGGGCATGGCCCCTCTGCTGGAACCAGCCATGAAGGTCCGAAATCTTGCTGGCGGACCTTGATCACAGGGCACCGATGCCCCACAGGTGAACCATACACTAGTCGGCCTGGTGGGCCATAAATAAAATAAATAAACATGGACACGTTTGGGCAAGTTTTAATACAAATAGGCCGCCAGCAAAGGAAAAAGACAACATCTGGAAGAAATAATAATAGCCAGCAAAGGGAGCCGAAGAGCAAGCGACCACCTGCAGGGTTAGGGGTTGTCGATTTATTTTATTCATGAACACTGATGAACTGTGGTGACTGCACCGATTGGTGCTTGAGGGTGTTTTGGTGCGTTTTGGGTGCTTTCATGGTGCATTGATGCAGAGCAGACTGTCTCCCCCCCAGAAAGAACAATCACAGGTCCTGGGTTAGTTTTGTAAATAAAGTAGCGTCACTGTAAATAATGCTCCCCACCGTCAGTGTGTAGTTTGAAGACCATTCTGCAATTCGGTTAGCTGTGGGCGTGAGTCTGTTAGGCAGGGTGCAATGGAGCAGCGGGACATATTTATCTATGTTTTAAAACTGCCGCACTCAGGGTCAGGTTAAAAGTAGAGGGAACTACACCTACGTGTCACACTAAATTAAAGTTATAGGCCCGGGACGTGACTAAGAGGAGGAGGGTGCAGTGTTGCGAATATGAGGATTGCATTTTTTTGATTGTGTGTATTGTAGTGGTAAATTGTTGTGTAACATTGGTTGGATATGGCCCCTCCTGCCTCCAGAGTTGTGTAAAGGTAAAAAGAGCGTCTCGGTAGTTAATTCCATAAAACACCACATTGAAGGACACGATAAAACCCTTGTTCAGTAGCTTATATCTTATTATGTGTTTTAGGGTAAGGCCTTGTCTTCCATTAAAATGATACTCCATTGCACCGAATCAATTAAGAATAGCTCCCCTTCAATACCTCCATTTCCCAGCCAAACTCTCCATCTGCGGGTAAAGCAGTTCACAAGCGTGGGGTGCACGCCCTCTCATTTCGCTGCTATAGTGAATATGTGCTCCATGCTCTGTTTGAACAGGAGGGGCGGGGTCGCCCGGGAGAGGCAAGCCCAGGGCGCGCCACGAAGGGCGGGGCTGTTCAGCCCCATGCCCAAATAAGGAAACAAGCCCGTGGCTCGCCACGAGGGGCGTGCCGTCGGCGCCATGCCCAAATAAGGAGACAAGCCCGTGGGATTACCATACAAGGTCACGAAACAGAGCACGGGGGGGGGTGGGGGGGGAGGGCGGTACCGAAACCGAAGAGGGCGTGTCAGACCCGCGCTGAAGGTTTGCACAGAAGGGTGCGACGATCGCTGGGACAAGCTACACGAGGGATACGGCAGATGAGTCCAAGTGCGTAAGAGGGTTGGCAGTCCACCGGGAGAGAGTTCAGAGTTGCACCGGAGTTGCGTGAGAGATACGAAAAGCCTTTGACAAAGAGCCGTTTCAACCAGCCCCGCTTCAACCAGCCCCGTTTCAACCAGCCGCGTGAAGCCCTGACGGGGCAGCGAGTGACCCTGCCAGCGTGCGCTGTAAAGCCGAATACAAGGAGCTGCCGGCGTGCGCTGTAAAGCCGAATACAAGGAGCTGCCGGCTCCTCGCTTCCCGCCCGGAGTGGACCTGCTCGCTGTGCCCTGTGATTCCACCTGCTCATCCCTCCAAACGATTCCTACCCTTCCATCCATTTGCGTACGTGAGTTTGTTTTGTTTGTTCTGTCCATGGGTATTTAATTAAGCTTGTATAAGGAATTCACTGTGTCTCTAAAAGCTTCTGTATATTATTTTCTTATCTTTCCTTCTCCTTGGTTATTTTGAGCCTGTAAATAGTAATAAATAGTAATCGTATTTCCAAACCTTTCTTTGCCTTCGTCTTCCTTTTCTTCACATCCGTCGTCTTTGTCTTTTCCCTATTGAGTAGCTGTGGCGCGATACGGCCAACGTCTGGGTGAATCGGGTGAATCGGGGAAACTTTTAGGTCGCGGAGCCTCCGCTCGGCAAACATACCATCCTTAACCGCGTACCGTAACAATATATATAGATACAGGCACGTGAAAAAGTAAGTACACCCCATGTAAAGTTTTGAGGTTTTCAACATATTTCAACATACAGCTATTTGATCTTCATTTCAACAATATTGATAGATAAAGGTGATTATAATATAACAAATATCATGAAACATTTACATTTTGTAGTCCATTGTATAATTTATAGAAACATAAATGCAAATTTCGTATGTGGAAAAAGTAAGTACACCCTTGGCTCTAATAGGTGGTATTGCCCCATTTGGCAGAAACAACCTCAAGTAGGCATTTCTTATAACTGTCGACCAGTCTCTGACATCGACTGGGAGAAATTTTTGCCCACTCCTCCATGCAGAACTCTTTCAGCTTTGCGATGTTTGAGGGGTTTCTTGCATGCACAGCTCGTTTAAAATCCCCCCACAACATCTCGATGGGATTTAGATCCGGGTTTTGACTTGGCCATTCCAGAACCCTCCATTTCTTTCTTTTCAGCCATTCCTTGGTGGATTTACTGGTATGTTTAGGGTCATTGTCATGTTGCAAGGGCTACCTTCGGTTGAGCTTCAACTTGCCGACAGATGGCCTCACATTATCCTCAAGCACCCTCTGGTACAATGAAGAATTCATAGTGGATTTTATGATGGTGAGCTGCCCAGGCCCTGATGCAGCAAAGCTGCCCCAAACAATAATATTTCCACCACCATGCTTTACAGTTGGTATCAGGTTCTTGTGGTCAAATGCTGTCTTTGGTTTTCGCCAAACATGTCTTCTGGTACTGTGGCCAAATAGCTCTAGCTTTGACTCATCTGTCCAGAGCACATTATTCCAGAAGTGCTGGTCTTTGCCTAGGTATTCATTGGCAAACTTTAGTCTTGCCCTGATGTTCTTTCTGGACAGCAAAGGTTTCCTCCTGGTACACCTCCCATGTATATCAAATTTGTGCAGCCTCTTTCAAATGGTAGACTCGTGCACTTTGACATCAACATTGGAAAGAGGTACCTGTAGGTCCCGTGATGACATTCTGGGGTTCTTAGAGACTTCTTTCAGCATCTTGCGATCTGCTCTCGGGCTGAACTTGCTGGGGCGGCCTGGCCTGAACAAGTTGGCTGTTGTTTGGAATCTTCTCCACTTGTAGATGATGTTCCGGACAGTCGAATGATCGATTTCAAATTGTTTGGAGATCTTTTTAATTCCCTTCCCAGACTCGTAGGTATCTATAACCTTCTTTCTGAAGGCCTCAGAGAGCTCTTTTGATCTAGGCATGGTGACGCCACATAATTCAACAACAAAGAGCAAACCAAACGAAATGTCTGAGGTTTAAATAAGACAGGTTCTTCCAAGATCCTCTCTAACGATGTTCTATTCATTTGCACCTGAGCTGGTGCACCTGATTCTAATTTTAGGTATTTGAAGTGGTGATAAATGTAGGGGTGTACTTACTTTTTCCACATGCGAAATTTGCATTAATGTTTATTTAAATTATACAATGGACTACAAAATGTAAATGTTTCATGATATTTGTTATATTATATCACCTTTATCTATTAATATTGTTGAAATGAAGATCAAATAGCTGTATGTTGAAATATGTTGAAAAAGGCAAAACTTTACATGGGGTGGACTTACTTTTTCACGTGACTGTATACATATATATATATATATATATATATATATATATATATATATATATATATATATATAATATACACACATATATATATATATATATACACACACACACACACACACTGTCAGTCAAACGTTTAGGTACCCCCAACATAATGTGTGTAATGTGCAAAATGAACATAAGATGTGAACATAACTCTTACCAAATATATATCTGCTTCTCTATTGATAATATATTGATTGTGCTTCAATGCGTCTTTCTTGTGCGATATGTAGATTTAAAGCAATTTTTGGAAATAGGTCGAAAAGTGCAAAACTAAATCCAAACTGAAAAGCGAAGTTAATGTTATTAACGTTTCATCTCAGGAGTAAAAACTGTTTACAAATACTCTGCTCTGGGTGGAATGAATGTTTGTGCTTAGTTTCTTCATCATGTGCAATGTCTAGTAATGCCAGGTGTTGCAAAAAATGTTCACAGAATGGCAAGCCATACAATCTAATGAGTGTTTTTGTGTTTCAGATTGCATGAACATGGGTGTAGGTGGAATTTTCAGCTAATGAAGCTCAGCTAATGCCAGAAAAAATACAGGCAATTCTAACTGAGAAAAGAAGGCCTTGAAACAGTTGCAATGCTGGAGCTGTTTCGCTGGGCTCCAATTTTCGTTGCTGTAAGACGTCTGTTGCACAGACTGGTGACTCGGATTACTTGTCCTGCGATTCTGTTGTGATTCTTGGTCGACCAGAACGTTTTCTATCCACATTTTTACCAGTTTTGTTGTGTCATTTAATGGCGCAAGCAACTGCATTTACTGGCACTTGTAATTTTTTTGCAATTTGTCTCAAGGATTGGCCTTCTTTTCTCAAAGTTACAATTGCCTGTCTTTTTTCTGGCATTAGCTGAGCTTTGGCACCCATGTTCATGCAATCTGAAACACAAGAACACTCATTAGATTGTATGTCCGGCCTTTCTGTAAACATTTTTTGCAATGCCTGGCAATAATAGACATTGCACTTGATGAAGAAACTAAGCACAAACATTCATTCCACCCAGAGCAGAGTATTGTAAACAGTTTTTGCTCCTGAGATGAAACGTTAATAACATTAACTTCGTGTTTCAGTTTGGATTTAGTATTGCACTTTTCGACCTATTGCCAAAAATTGCTTTAAACCTACATTTTGCACAAGAAAGATGCATTGAAGCACAACGTATTATCAGTAGATAGGCAGGTATATATTTGGTAAGAGTTATGTTCACATCTTATGTTCATTTTGCACATTAAACAGTAAAATATCAAAAAATGTTGGGTGTACTTAAAATTTGACTGGAAGTGTCTATATTCTGCATGGATTATTGTCCTTCCAGCAGGTTCTGCCATCTCAGTCAAGGAACTCTGTAATTCTGTCAGAGTGGTCATTGGGTTCTTGGTCACTTCCCTGACCAATGTCCTTCTTGCCCGGTTGCTCACTTTGGTCAGACAGCCATCTCTAGCAAGGGTGTGGGTAGTTCCATCTTCTTTCCATTTCCTAATGATGGAGCTCACTGTGCTCTTGGGAACTTTCAACACTCTATAAATTGTTTTATACTCTTCCCCAGATCTATGCCTCCTCCCAATTCTATATCGGAGTTCTACGAACAGTTGCTTGGAGTTCATGGTCGGGTTTCTGCTCTGACATGCTTTGTAAACTATGGGACCTTATATAGAAAGGTGTGTTTCTTTCTAAATCGTGTCCAATCAATTGAATTGGCCACAGGTGGAGTCTAATCAAGGTGTCGGGACATCTCAAGGATGATCAAAGGAAATTGGATGCACCTGAGCTCAATTAGGAGTGTGCAAAGGTGTTGAATACTTGGTGACTCAAGACATTTCCGCTTTTCATTTTTAATTAATTTGTAAAAATAAAAATAAATTCCACTTTGACATTATGGGGTATTATGTGTAGATCAGTGATAAAAAAAAAATCTCATTTTAATCCATTTTAAATTCAGGCTGTAACAACAAAATGTGAAAAATTCAAGGGGTGTGAATACTTTCTGAAGGCATTGTATTTATATATTGGCTGTCCATTCGTCCATTCCCTGTTACGCTGATTGGCTGTGTGAGGCTCGGTGCATTGTGATTGGCTTCTGGCAAGATTATTGTATAGGCTTATTAAAAGCTGATATCGGTATGATCGGAACTCATGGCCAAAATAATTATGTTGAAATCTAGAGTGAAATAGGAACAAAATTAGGAAAAAAAACATTTTTTTTTTAAAGCCAGTATATAATTAAATAATATGCTCCGCAGGACGTGAGGTAAAACTGCTCCAAAACAGAAGTGTTATATTCACGATCGCCATGAGTTCCCAATAACTTTTCTCATCAGTGTGAAAAAGACCAACAGCGACTATTAAAAGTATCATCAAATGTCAAAAGGTTTCAGCCCATCGGTGTCACAGATGTTTTGAGGCACACCGTTTGTGTAGGCCTCAGGCTTCAAGCCTTTATGGCCAAGTGGAATTGGATGCAATTAATCCAAGCTATTGGCTGTATTTTATCCACACTGGCTTGGTATTTGTATTATAAACAATAGCAATGTTTTGGCTTCATTACATAACCCAAGTTGTTACTTTTTTGAGGCATCAAGCAATCAAGCCGGCGTTCTATGCCTATGCACTGCCCGCATTTGAAAAAAATTATTTCGGAAGTGAATGAGGCTGTGCTTATACATTGCCCACATTATTTATTTTATTATTATTTCTGAAGCAATAGAAGCTGTGCTTCTGCCTTCAGTATCCATACACCATTGGTTTGTGCATTTCACATTTACATCTGAAGTACATAAAAGAAATCCCGCCTAACGTTTTGACCTGTTCGTGTTTAGTGTCCCATTTCGACCCGTTCTCGTTTCCCATTCCCTTATTGCAAATAATTCATTGGATGTAATTCATAACCTTGTGTGCATAATCCTCTGTGTTGTGTTGAGGTTTGTGTACCTGTCATGAGATGTCGTGAAGACCCCCATTGTTAAGATACGACCTCGGCTGACAGGATGACCTTGAGGGACCCACCCACACCCTCCTCTAAGCTGTCTAGCCTGGGTTTGAAACTTGACCCATCTATAAACTGTCATCCCAGTTTTTCACAGACTGGGTAAATCATCATTATGTGACGCCCCTCTGATGGATGTGAAGTGGGTGTCTTGTCTTCCGACATTAGTTGAAGGACGATAAATATCCCCACGGTGTCCTTCACAATGAGCGGGCGAGCTATCGCCGGCACCCTGAACAAATTACAAATTCCTGTCCGAACTACTGCTGGGAAGGCAATGGAAAACCACCCAGTATAACCCTTGATAAGCAAGCTGCTTTGGCGGCACAGACGCTTTGTAACGAGTTTGGTACATCAGATAAAAGTTACAACTGAATCGTGAAAATGAAAACGAACCAAAAAGGAAATTAAAGCAGTTTAAAAAAGATAGACGTGAACATATAAAGATTGGTGTGGGAGGAAGAGGATAGTGGGGGTAGGGGGTGAGGAGAGTGGGGGAGAGAGCTACATGGAGGAGAGGCAGGGGAGGGGAGTGGGGGAAAGAAAGAGGTGGCATAGAGAGAATTTGGGGTGAGGGGAAGAAGTTTCCTTCAGTATCCATCTTGTTCACCCCAATTTCTCCCTACCCTATTGCTTGTCCAATTCTCCCTCTATTTTGTCCTTCAACTCCACCATTGGTGTCCCCCCCACCCTCTCACTACTGTTTATTTTGTCCTGTTGCATTCTGATCCGTTTAGTGTTCTAGCTCTTCCACGAGCCTTGACTTTCAATACAAAAAACTGCCATGGGTTGGCAACCATTGTACAGGCTGGATGGACCAATTGGTCTTTTTCTGTGTTGACGTTCCTTGGAAGGGAGGTCATCTATTATATATTGTGAACCATGGTGTCTGCCCATGCGTTTGTCTGTCTCCCGTTTATGATGGTCACTTGTCGCGCTGCATTTGAATAGTTCAACATTCACTTTTGAAAAGACGTCGATGCCAAATCTTGTTTTGCAACCAGGATATTTTGCCGTAATTTTAGACAAATCCAACCTCCGCAGCTCTATATTGCACCACCATTTTGCGGTGGGCGGTATATCTAGCTCAGAGCTTTGGTTCTGGGCGAAACCAAGAATGTAACACAATTGACCTTTTAAAGTCCATTAAATATTATTTAAATTGATAGATTAATTTAATGCTTGCAGTCACTTGGGACGGGTACTCTTCTTAATATATATATGTATATATGTATATGTATATTTATATATATATATATATATATATATATATATATATATATATATATACATAAACATATATATATATATACAGTCATGTGAAAAAGTAAGTACACCCCATTTAAAGTTTTGCCTTTTTCAACATATTTCAACATACAGCTATTTGATCTTCATTTCAACAATATTGACAGATAAACGTGATATAATATAACAAATATCATGAAACATTTACATTTTGTAGTCCATTGTATAATTTAAATAAACATAAATGCAAATTTCACATGTGGAAAAAGTAAGTACACCCCATGAAATGTTTTTTATCTTTTTAACATATGTGGACATATCAATATTTGACCTTCATTTAAACAGTATCTATAGATAAATGTGATCTAATTGAACAAAAAACAATGACAATTTGACTTTGCAATAATTTATTCAACAAAAAAATGTTGCACAGCATGCACAATTGCATGCACAGCTCGTTTCAAATCCCCCCACAACATCTCGATGGGATTTAGATCCGGGCTTTGACTTGGCCATTCCAGAACCCTCCATTTCTTTCTTTTCAGCCATTCCTTGGTGGATTTACTGGTATGTTTAGGGTCATTGTCATATTGCAAGGTCCACCTTCGGTTGAGCTTCAACTTTCCGACAGATGGCCTCACATTATCCTCAAGCACCCTCTGGTACAATGAAGAATTCATAGTGGATTCTATGATGGTGAGCTGCCCAGGCCCTGATGCAGCAAAGCTGCCCCAAACCATAATATTTCCACCACCATGCTTTACAGTTGGTATCAGGTTCTTGTGGTCAAATTCTGTCTTTGGTTTTCGCCAAACATGTCTTCTGGTACTGTGGCCAAATAGCTCTACCTTTGACTCATCTTTCCAGAGCACATTGTTCCAGAAGTGCTGGTCTTTACCTCGGTGTTCATTGGCAAACTTTAGTCTTGCCCTGATGTTCTTTCTGGACAGCAAAGGTTTCCTCCTGGCACACCTCCCATGTAGATCAAATTTGTGCAGCCTCTTTATAATGGTAGACTCGTGCACTTTGACATCAACAGTGGCAAGAGCTACCTGTACGTCCCGTGATGACATTCTGGGGTTCTTCGAGACTTCTTTCAGCATCTTGCGGTCTGCTCTTGGGTTGAACTTACTGGGGCGGCCTGGCCTGAACAAGTTGGCAGTTGTTTGGAATCTTCTCCACTTGTAGATGATCTTCCAGACAGTCGAATGATTGATTTCAAATTGTTTGGAGATATTTTTAAGTCCCTTCCCAGACTCGTAGGCATCTATAACCTTCTTTCTGAAGGCCTCAGAGAGCTCTTTTGATCTAGGCATGGTGATGCCACACACTTCAACAACAAAGAGCAAACCAAACTAAATGTCTGAGGTTTAAATAAGACAGGTTCCCCCAAGATCCTCTCTAACAATGTTCTAATCATTTGCACCTGAGCTGGTGCACCTGATTCTAATTTTAGGTATTTGAAGTAGTGATAAATGTAGGGGTGTACTTACTTTTTCCACATGCGAAATTTGCATTTATGTTTATTTAAATTATACAATGGACTACAAAATGTAAATGTTTCATGATATTTGTTATGTTATATCACCTTTATCTATTAATATTGTTGAAATGAAGATCAAATAGCTGTATGTTGAAATATGTTGAAAAAGTCAAAACTTTACATGGGGTGTACTTACATTTTCACGTGACTGTGTATCATCATCATTGGTGGGTGGATCCATATTTTAAACTGTCATTTGTGGGTGCATCTTTGAGCCAATGGTGTTATTTTAAAGCTTTAAAAAAGAACATTACTCGTATACTCCAAGGTATGTTTTATTAATAATTATTTGTAATATGTGAGGTCTGTTTGAAAAACTTGATATTATGGTTTATTTTTACCAAACCACGAACGTTGAGGATGTTGTGGTGTTGGTTCCGTAGTGGATTCTGATTTGCTAAGCAGGTTATGGCGATTTGTACGAAGGTACTGACTTGTTATTTGATATTTTTCCCATGTACGGCTAATTACACAGAGGATAACTCAAAAGGAGTCCCCCTCCCACCCAAAGCCCAACTCTTTCGAAATTTCCAGTTTTCCTTCTTGAGAGTTTGCTTCTGTATCCATATTGTCCACCCAGTCCGTCCTTCCTTACCCCTCATTCACCCGCACATCCCTCACTTGTCCAATTCTCCCTTTATTTTGTTCTTCAAGTCTGCTGTTGCTGTGTTTCGGTCTCCCTCATCGCTCCACTGTTTCTTTTGTTCTGTTGTGTTCTGATCCGTTCAGTGTTCTCACTCTTACATGAGCCCTGACTTTGGTATACAAAAATTATTTTTATATATATATATATATACACACACACACAGTATTATGGATGCAGAAATGGTCACGTGATTTACTCTTCCTCATATTTCCCATCCTTGATCTCCCCCTCACCACCTGTCACCTTAAGTGGACATGTATTTATTATGTGTGGAGGGGGGGGGGGGTCAGGGGGTTGGAGGGGTTGGCGTGAATGGAGAAATTCAAAGGAATGGAGGATGTGAAGTAGGAGGAGTGGAGAGAGAAAGGAAAGGAGGTTTAGGAAGTGGTGGGAATAAGGGGCAGACCGAGGGGCCTTTTGTGGTTCATTTTCAGGAATTTGCATCCCCAATAAATAGTCCTTGGTCTGCATACACTCCCTTCCCTTTTCTATCATCTTCTCATGTCTTCTGTTCCTTCTATCAAAGTAATGTCATGTGATCTCATCTTCCCTCCCTGTTGCATACATTTTATGTACATGATCCCTAATATTAAGGTTTGTGTTTACAATATATAGTCCCTTACAAGGAGCTCCAACAGAGGAGGAGGTCATAAGCCCTATCAAAGGCTCTGCTAGTGTTACCAACCTACGGTTGTTTGTCCATGCTCGATCCTTTAAAATTCTGAGCATCAAGCAATTGCAACCAGCACGTACCTTTGGTATGACCCGGCCGGAGTTCAATCCCCAACATTTCATATAATCAGTTTGGTTTAACATCACAATCAGTGATGTTCTTCCCAGTTTGGTTCACCATCAGTTCACCATCAGTTTCACCATCAGTTCACCATCATCATCATTCAGTTTCATTCATCATCATTTCAGTCATCATCATCATCATCAACATCATCATCAACATCATCATCATCATCATTTCAGTCGTCATCATCATCATCATCATCATCATTCAGTTTCATCAGTTCACCATCAGTTTGGTTCACTTCCCAGTTTGGTTCACCATCAGTTTGGTTCACTTCCCAGTTTGGTTCACCATCAGTTTGGTTCACTTCCCAGTTTGGTTCACTTCCCAGTTTGGTTCACTTCCCAGTTTGGTTCACCATCAGTTTGGTTCACTTCCCAGTTTGGTTCACCATCAGTTTGGTTCACTTCCCAGTTTGGTTCACCATCAGTTTGGTTCACTTCCCAGTTTGGTTCACTTCCCAGTTTGGTTCACCATCAGTTTGGTTCACTTCCCAGTTTGGTTCACTTCCCAGTTTGGTTCACTTCCCAGTTTGGTTCACCATCAGTTTGGTTCACTTCCCAGTTTGGTTCACCATCAGTTTGGTTCACTTCCCAGTTTGGTTCACTTCCCAGTTTGGTTCACTTCCCAGTTTGGTTCACTTCCCAGTTTGGTTCACTTCCCAGTTTGGTTCACCATCAGTTTGGTTCACTTCCCAGTTTGGTTCACTTCCCAGTTTGGTTCACTTCCCAGTTTGGTTCACTTCCCAGTTTGGTTCACTTCCCAGTTTGGTTCACTTCCCAGTTTGGTTCACCATCAGTTTGGTTCACTTCCCAGTTTGGTTCACCATCAGTTTGGTTCAATTCCCAGTTTGGTTCACCATCAGTTTGGTTCACTTCCCAGTTTGGTTCACTTCCCAGTTTGGTTCACTTCCCAGTTTGGTTCACTTCCCAGTTTGGTTCACCATCAGTTTGGTTCACTTCCCAGTTTGGTTCACCATCAGTTTGGTTCACTTCCCAGTTTGGTTCACTTCCCAGTTTGGTTCACTTCCCAGTTTGGTTCACTTCCCAGTTTGGTTCACTTCCCAGTTTGGTTCACTTCCCAGTTTGGTTCACTTCCCAGTTTGGTTCACTTCCCAGTTTGGTTCACTTCCCAGTTTGGTTCACCATCAGTTTGGTTCACTTCCCAGTTTGGTTCACCATCAGTTTGGTTCACTTCCCAGTTTGGTTCACTTCCCAGTTTGGTTCACTTCCCAGTTTGGTTCACCATCAGTTTGGTTCACTTCCCAGTTTGGTTCACTTCCCAGTTTGGTTCACCATCAGTTTGGTTCACTTCCCAGTTTGGTTCACCATCAGTTTGGTTCACTTCCCAGTTTGGTTCACCATCAGTTTGGTTCACTTCCCAGTTTGGTTCACCATCAGTTTGGTTCACTTCCCAGTTTGGTTCACTTCCCAGTTTGGTTCACCATCAGTTTGGTTCACCATCAGTTTGGTTCACTTCCCAGTTTGGTTCACTTCCCAGTTTGGTTCACTTCCCAGTTTGGTTCACTTCCCAGTTTGGTTCACTTCCCAGTTTGGTTCACTTCCCAGTTTGGTTCACCATCAGTTTGGTTCACTTCCCAGTTTGGTTCACTTCCCAGTTTGGTTCACCATCAGTTTGGTTCACTTCCCAGTTTGGTTCACTTCCCAGTTTGGTTCACTTCCCAGTTTGGTTCACCATCAGTTTGGTTCACTTCCCAGTTTGGTTCACTTCCCAGTTTGGTTCACTTCCCAGTTTGGTTCACTTCCCAGTTTGGTTCACCATCAGTTTGGTTCACTTCCCAGTTTGGTTCACCATCAGTTTGGTTCACTTCCCAGTTTGGTTCACTTCCCAGTTTGGTTCACTTCCCAGTTTGGTTCACTTCCCAGTTTGGTTCACTTCCCAGTTTGGTTCACTTCCCAGTTTGGTTCACTTCCCAGTTTGGTTCACCATCAGTTTGGTTCACCATCAGTTTGGTTCACTTCCCAGTTTGGTTCACCATCAGTTTGGTTCACTTCCCAGTTTGGTTCACCATCAGTTTGGTTCATTTCCCAGTTTGGTTCACTTCCCAGTTTGGTTCACCATCAGTTTGGTTCACTTCCCAGTTTGGTTCACTTCCCAGTTTGGTTCACCATCAGTTTGGTTCACTTCCCAGTTTGGTTCACTTCCCAGTTTGGTTCACCATCAGTTTGGTTCACTTCCCAGTTTGGTTCACTTCCCAGTTTGGTTCACTTCCCAGTTTGGTTCACTTTAAAGTTTGGTTCACCATCAATTTGGTTCACTTCCCAGTTTGGTTTAACACCATCAGTTTGGTTCACTTCCCAGTTTGGTTCACTTCCCAGTTTGGTTCACTTCCCAGTTTGGTTCAGCATCAGTTTGGTTCACTTCCCAGTTTGGTTCACCATCAGTTTGGTTTAACACCATCAGTTTGGTTCACTTCCCAGTTTGGTTCACCATCAGTTTGGTTCACTTCCCAGTTTGGTTCACTTCCCAGTTTGGTTCACTTCCCAGTTTGGTTCACCATCAGTTTGGTTCACTTCCCAGTTTTGTTCACTTCCCAGTTTGGTTCACTTCCCAGTTTGGTTCACTTCCCAGTTTGGTTCACCATCTGTTTGGTTCACTTCCCAGTTTGGTTCACTTCCCAGTTTGGTTCACCATCAGTTTGGTTCACTTCCCAGTTTGGTTCACTTCCCAGTTTGGTTCACTTCCCAGTTTGGTTCACCATCAGTTTGGTTCACTTCCCAGTTTGGTTCACTTCCCAGTTTGGTTCACTTCCCAATTTGGTTCACTTCCCAGTTTGGTTCACTTCCCAGTTTGGTTCACCATCAGTTTGGTTCACTTCCCAGTTTGGTTCACCATCAGTTTGGTTCACTTCCCAGTTTGGTTCACTTCCCAGTTTGGTTCACCATCAGTTTGGTTCACTTCCCAGTTTGGTTCACTTCCCAGTTTGGTTCACCATCAGTTTGGTTCACTTCCCAGTTTGGTTCACCATCAGTTTGGTTCACTTCCTAGTTTGGTTCACTTCCCAGTTTGGTTCACCATCAGTGTGGTTCACTTCCCAGTTTGGTTCACTTCCCAGTTTGGTTCACCATCAGTTTGGTTCACTTCCCAGTTTGGTTCACTTCCCAGTTTGGTTCACTTCCCAGTTTGGTTCACCATCAGTTTGATTCACTTCCCAGTTTGGTTCACTTCCCAGTTTGGTTCACTTCCCAGTTTGATTCACTTCCCAGTTTGATTCACTTCCCAGTTTGGTTCACTTCCCAGTTTGGTTCACTTCCCAGTTTGGTTCACTTCCCAGTTTGATTCACTTCCCAGTTTGATTCACTTCCCAGTTTGGTTCACTTCCCAGTTTGGTTCACTTCCCAGTTTGGTTCACTTCCCAGTTTGATTCACTTCCCAGTTTGATTCACTTCCCAGTTTGGTTCACTTCCCAGTTTGGTTCACTTCCCAGTTTGGTTCACCATCAGTTTGGTTCACTTCCCAGTTTGGTTCACTTCCCAGTTTGGTTCACCATCAGTTTGGTTCACTTCCCAGTTTGGTTCACCATCAGTTTGGTTCACTTCCTAGTTTGGTTCACTTCCCAGTTTGGTTCACCATCAGTGTGGTTCACTTCCCAGTTTGGTTCACTTCCCAGTTTGGTTCACCATCAGTTTGGTTCACTTCCCAGTTTGGTTCACTTCCCAGTTTGGTTCACTTCCCAGTTTGGTTCACTTCCCAGTTTGGTTCACCATCAGTTTGATTCACTTCCCAGTTTGGTTCACTTCCCAGTTTGGTTCACTTCCCAGTTTGATTCACTTCCCAGTTTGATTCACTTCCCAGTTTGGTTCACTTCCCAGTTTGGTTCACTTCCCAGTTTGGTTCACTTCCCAGTTTGATTCACTTCCCAGTTTGATTCACTTCCCAGTTTGATTCACTTCCCAGTTTGATTCACTTCCCAGTTTGGATCACTTCCCAGTTTGGTTCACTTCCCAGTTTGGTTCACTTCCCAGTTTGATTCACTTCCCAGTTTGGTTCACTTCCCAGTTTGGTTCACTTCCCAGTTTGGTTCACTTCCCAGTTTGGTTCACTTCCCAGTTTGGTTCACTTCCCAGTTTGGTTCACCATCAGTTTGGTTCACTTCCCAGTTTGGTTCACCATCAGTTTGGTTCACTTCCCAGTTTGGTTCACCATCAGTTTGGTTCACTTCCCAGTTTGGTTCACCATCAGTTTGGTTCACTTCCCAGTTTGGTTCACCATCAGTTTGGTTCACTTCCCAGTTTGGTTCACTTCCCAGTTTGGTTCACCATCAGTTTGGTTCACCATCAGTTTGGTTCACTTCCCAGTTTGGTTCACTTCCCAGTTTGGTTCACTTCCCAGTTTGGTTCACTTCCCAGTTTGGTTCACTTCCCAGTTTGGTTCACCATCAGTTTGGTTCACTTCCCAGTTTGGTTCACTTCCCAGTTTGGTTCACCATCAGTTTGGTTCACTTCCCAGTTTGGTTCACTTCCCAGTTTGGTTCACCATCAGTTTGGTTCACTTCCCAGTTTGGTTCACTTCCCAGTTTGGTTCACTTCCCAGTTTGGTTCACCATCAGTTTGGTTCACTTCCCAGTTTGGTTCACCATCAGTTTGGTTCACTTCCCAGTTTGGTTCACTTCCCAGTTTGGTTCACTTCCCAGTTTGGTTCACTTCCCAGTTTGGTTCACCATCAGTTTGGTTCACTTCCCAGTTTGGTTCACTTCCCAGTTTGGTTCACTTCCCAGTTTGGTTCACTTCCCAGTGTGGTTCACCATCAGTTTGGTTCACTTCCCAGTTTGGTTCACTTCCCAGTTTGGTTCACTTCCCAGTTTGGTTCACTTCCCAGTTTGGTTCACTTCCCAGTGTGGTTCACCATCAGTTTGGTTCACTTCCCAGTTTGGTTCACCATCAGTTTGGTTCACTTCCCAGTTTGGTTCACCATCAGTTTGGTTCACTTCCCAGTTTGGTTCACCATCAGTTTGGTTCACTTCCCAGTGTGGTTCACCATCAGTTTGGTTCACTTCCCAGTTTGGTTCACCATCAGTTTGGTTCACTTCCCAGTTTGGTTCACCATCAGTTTGGTTCACTTTCCAGTTTGGTTCACCATCAGTTTGGTTCACTTCCCAGTTTGGTTCACCATCAGTTTGGTTCACTTCCCAGTTTGGTTCACCATCAGTTTGGTTCACTTCCCAGTGTGGTTCACCATCAGTTTGGTTCACTTCCCAGTTTGGTTCACCATCAGTTTGGTTCACTTCCCAGTTTGGTTCACTTCCCAGTTTGGTTCACCATCAGTTTGGTTCACTTCCCAGTTTGGTTCACCATCAGTTTGGTTCACTTCCCAGTTTGGTTCACCATCAGTTTGGTTTAACACCATCAGTTTGGTTCACTTCCCAGTTTGGTTCACCATAAGTTTGGTTCACTTCCCAGTTTGGTTCACTTCCCAGTTTGGTTCACTTCCCAGTTTGGTTCACTTCCCAGTTTGGTTCACCATCAGTTTGGTTCACTTCCCAGTTTGGTTCACCATCAGTTTGGTTCACTTCCCAGTTTGGTTCACTTCCCAGTTTGGTTCACTTCCCAGTTTGGTTCACCATCAGTTTGGTTCACTTCCCAGTTTGGTTCACCATCAGTTTGGTTCACTTCCCAGTTTGGTTCACTTCCCAGTTTGGTTCACTTCCCAGTTTGGTTCACCATCAGTTTGGTTCACTTCCCAGTTTGGTTCACCATCAGTTTGGTTCACTTCCCAGTTTGGTTCACTTCCCAGTTTGGTTCACTTCCCAGTTTGGTTCACTTCCCAGTTTGGTTCACCATCAGTTTGGTTCATTTCCCAGTTTGGTTCACCATCAGTTTGGTTCACTTCCCAGTTTGGTTCACTTCCCAGTTTGGTTCACCATCAGTTTGGTTCACTTCCCAGTTTGGTTCACTTCCCAGTTTGGTTCACCATCAGTTTGGTTCACTTCCCAGTTTGGTTCACTTCCCAGTTTGGTTCACTTCCCAGTTTGGTTCACTTTCAAGTTTGGTTCACCATCAGTTTGGTTCACTTCCCAGTTTGGTTTAACACCATCAGTTTGGTTCACTTCCCAGTTTGGTTCACTTCCCAGTTTGGTTCAGCATCAGTTTGGTTCACTTCCCAGTTTGGTTCACCATCAGTTTGGTTTAACACCATCAGTTTGGTTCACTTCCCAGTTTGGTTCACCATCAGTTTGGTTCACTTCCCAGTTTGGTTCACTTCCCAGTTTGGTTCACCATCAGTTTGGTTCACTTCCCAGTTTTGTTCACTTCCCAGTTTGGTTCACTTCCCAGTTTGGTTCACTTCCCAGTTTGGTTCACCATCTGTTTGGTTCACTTCCCAGTTTGGTTCACTTCCCAGTTTGGTTCACCATCAGTTTGGTTCACTTCCCAGTTTGGTTCACTTCCCAGTTTGGTTCACTTCCCAGTTTGGTTCACCATCAGTTTGGTTCACTTCCCAGTTTGGTTCACTTCCCAGTTTGGTTCACTTCCCAGTTTGGTTCACTTCCCAGTTTGGTTCACTTCCCAGTTTGGTTCACCATCAGTTTGGTTCACTTCCCAGTTTGGTTCACCATCAGTTTGGTTCACTTCCCAGTTTGGTTCACTTCCCAGTTTGGTTCACCATCAGTTTGGTTCACTTCCCAGTTTGGTTCACTTCCCAGTTTGGTTCACCATCAGTTTGGTTCACTTCCCAGTTTGGTTCACCATCAGTTTGGTTCACTTCCTAGTTTGGTTCACTTCCCAGTTTGGTTCACCATCAGTGTGGTTCACTTCCCAGTTTGGTTCACTTCCCAGTTTGGTTCACCATCAGTTTGGTTCACTTCCCAGTTTGGTTCACCATCAGTTTGGTTCACTTCCCAGTTTGGTTCACTTCCCAGTTTGGTTCACTTCCCAGTTTGGTTCACTTCCCAGTTTGGTTCACCATCAGTTTGATTCACTTCCCAGTTTGGTTCACTTCCCAGTTTGGTTCACTTCCCAGTTTGATTCACTTCCCAGTTTCATTCACTTCCCAGTTTGATTCACTTCCCAGTTTGGTTCACTTCCCAGTTTGGTTCACTTCCCAGTTTGGTTCACTTCCCAGTTTGATTCACTTCCCAGTTTGATTCACTTCCCAGTTTGATTCACTTCCCAGTTTGATTCACTTCCCAGTTTGGATCACTTCCCAGTTTGGTTCACTTCCCAGTTTGGTTCACTTCCCAGTTTGATTCACTTCCCAGTTTGGTTCACTTCCCAGTTTGGTTCACTTCCCAGTTTGGTTCACTTCCCAGTTTGGTTCACTTCCCAGTTTGATTCACTTCCCAGTTTGGTTCACCATCAGTTTGGTTTAACATCATCAGTTTGGTTCACTTCCCAGTTTGGTTCACCATCAGTTTGGTTCACTTCCCAGTTTGGTTCACCATCAGTTTGGTTCACTTCCCAGTTTGGTTCACTTCCCAGTTTGGTTCACTTCCCAGTTTGGTTCACCATCAGTTTGGTTCACTTCCCAGTTTGGTTCACCATCAGTTTGGTTCACTTCCCAGTTTGGTTCACTTCCCAGTTTGGTTCACCATCAGTTTGGTTCACTTCCCAGTTTGGTTCACCATCAGTTTGGTTCACTTCCCAGTTTGGTTCACTTCCCAGTTTGGTTCACCATCAGTTTGGTTCACTTCCCAGTTTGGTTCACTTCCCAGTTTGGTTCACTTCCCAGTTTGGTTCACTTCCCAGTTTGGTTCACCTCCCAGTTTGGTTCACTTCCCAGTTTGGTTCACCATCAGTTTGGTTCACTTCCCAGTTTGGTTTAACACCATCAGTTTGGTTCACTTCCCAGTTTGGTTCACTTCCCAGTTTGGTTCACTTCCCAGTTTGGTTCACCATCAGTTTGGTTCACTTCTCAGTTTGGTTCACCATCAGTTTGGTTTAACACCATCAGTTTGGTTCACTTCCCAGTTTGGTTCACCATCAGTTTGGTTCACTTCCCAGTTTGGTTCACTTCCCAGTTTGGTTCACTTCCCAGTTTGGTTCACTTCCCAGTTTGATTCACTTCCCAGTTTGGTTCACCATCAGTTTGGTTTAACATCATCAGTTTGGTTTAACATCCCAACAATCATCAATCCCCAACATTTCATCCTCCGAGCGGACGTTCTAACCGTGACACCACCGAGTCTGGTGTTGTCCTTAAACCGTCTGAGATTCCTTAAAATAAATGCTCCAGCAGTTGGACATTTTCGGGCCGGCCTGGAAACCATCCGTCAGCACCTCTAATTACGTGGAACAAGTTCCTGTACGCGGAGACATTCGATCAAATAACAAACAACCTGAGCTAACAAACACGAAACTACACACACAAAAAAAGATTTCTGATGAGGTTAGAACATCCTTTTGCCAAACTTTGTGTTGTGTGTGTGTTGGTGTCTTGTTTAATATTCACGCCGGAGTGTGCAGCTCGGTGACAAATGACTTTCATAAGACTGCGGAGGAACGTGCTTTATTTATGGTACAAATACACTGAAGAACCGTAAACTCTGTGCTTTCTGATGATTTTAACATTCCTCAAGGGAGACGAATTTCATTTGGGATCTGGGGATGGCAAGCCGGATCATTGAAGACAAAACTTCAAAACAAAAACAGCAATATGTCTAAATGCAGAGCATCGATGGCTGGCAGGGTAGCCTGGAGGTATACAGGTATGCATACTCACCTTTGGGATGTCTAGCCTGGGTTCAAATCCCGACCCAGCTATGAACTGCCACCCTGGTATCTGGCATGCAGGGCATCAACGTGTGCTCCGGACATCGGACGGGGCGATACGTCTGCCAGCACCAGGGTGTGTCTGCCAGCACCAGGGTGTGTCTGCCAGCACCAGGGTGTGTCTGCCAGCACCAGGGGTGTGTCTGCCAGCACCAGGGATGTGTCTGCCAGCACCAAGGTGTGTCTGTCAGCACCAAGGTGTGTCTGTCAGCACCAGGGGTGTGTCTGCCAGCACTAGGGTGTGTCTGCCAGCACCAGGGGTGTGTCTGCCAGCACCAGGGTGTGTCTGCCAGCACCAGGGGCGTGTCTGCCACCACCAGTGTGTGTCTGCCAGCACCAGGGGTGTGTCTGCCAGCACCAGGGTGTGTCTACCAGCACCAGGGTGTGTCTGCCAGCACCAGGGGTGTGTCTGCCAGCACCAGGGGAGTCGGTGGTCGTTAAAGATCCCACGGGGTCTTTCGCAAAGAGTAGGCAAGTGAACAAATTACAAATGCCTGCCATCTTCATTTGAACGTCAGTCCTCGAAGGCCAGTTCATGAACGACTTCGCCCAAACACCTTCTCCAGGTAACCCCACACGGATCAACCAATGGGTATAAGGGATTGGGGGAGCAGAGATAGAGACAGAGACAGGTATCATCAAATGTAGTGCAGTGAAGTGGTGATGTCATGATTCGTGATGGTGATTTTTGCACGATGGAACTGTTGTGGAAAACCAATCAGGTCCACACAACTTTAGTCCAACTTGTGGTTTAATTCCATTTAGATCATGACATCATCCTGTAATGCAGGAAATGCAATAAGTATACGATGTGGCATCACATGGGGCCATTCATCTATCTATAATTCCAGTAATCTCTGTTTGTACGTTTGTACGTTTGTACGTTTGTTTGTCTGTGACCGCTGTTTCTCGACAACCACGGGTCCGATATACTTTTAACTTGCCAGGTATATTGCTGGGGACCCGAGGATGTGCCTTTTCAAGGTTTCATATTAATCGGACAATTACTTACCGAGCTATGTCCAAAAAACGATTCAACCAATCAGAGAGCAGCGAACTATCGCGTGTGCCGAACGTGGCGGACACACTCTGCCTCGGATGGCACATTTGAGAGCGTATTCATTTATTTCACGTTTGCAAACTATGTTGGCGTTAAACTATGTTTTAAAACTAATAAAAACGAATTTGCGATTCATTCGCTTTCCTGCGCGTTTGTGCACGCGATGGCGATTTCTTTACCAAACTCCGGAAGCCGTTCGCTTTGGACCAAACCATTTCATGTAAATAGAGGGGGGGATTGTCACCGTACTCGCAAGCCGTTCGCTTTGGACCAAACCATTTCATGTAAATAGAGGGGGGGGGATATAATTTTAGATATAGATATAGTACGGGCAATGCCCTAGTAACATTCAATGCAAGCAAGCTGGATATTCTATGCTGGCGTACCGTTAGCGAGTCTACCAGATGTAACGTGTCACAGGAGAAGTCTCGGAGCACCGTCCGCAGCAGCGGGTCTTATAGTCACGCCCCTAGCGGTGTCAACGAGCAGCGAGCATCACCCCCGGGTTCAGTACGGATACGATTTCACTACATTCTCCCCCCCCCCCGTCAGAATTATACGGCGGTGCGGCTAGAAGCGAGCGAGCGTCAGCACGAACAGGGTACGGAACATCAGTCGACCCAACCGTATCGGGCCGGGCGGCGAATTTCTCTGCCAGCACGCGTCCGAAATTCCCCGGGTACGGCATCATGTATCCCTGTGTCCCCGGCGTCGGAGGCGCCATCAGGGTTGGGTGACGAAGGGGGTAACTCCAAGTCGTCGGGCCCAGGTAGACCCGGCGAGGGGAGAGTCGGTAGACTTTCGGCGATGGGAGCGTCGGGAGAGGCCATAGTCTCATAGATGGGTTCGGTCGGTCCGTCCGATTCCCTACTCAGGTCGGCGACCCCGCAAGGGGCAAGGTGACGGACGGAGACAGTAGTCTCACGGCCATCAGTCGTCATCACACGAGCATGCTCAGGATTAGCCTGGAGAATCTGCACTTTGTCCACTAGGGGGTCGTACTTGCTCGCGCGAACCGCCCGTTTAAGGTAGGCCGGCCCGGGCCCAGCGAGCCAACTGGGCAAAGACCGTATACACCCCGTGCTCCTGGGGTGGTGGAAAAGTCGCTCGTGGGGAGTTTGGTTGGTTGCCGTACACAGGAGAGCCCTGATCGAGTTCAACGCCGCAGGTAGCGACCAAGCCCATTTATCGAGGCCCCGGCCGAGGGTCCGGAGGTTGAGCATGACGGCCCTCCAGATAATCCCGTTGAAGCGTTCGATCTGCCCATTAGCCTGGGGTCTGTACGGCGTGGTGTAACTAGAAGCAATGTTATTTTGGAGCAGATAGCCGCGCACCTCCTGAGACAAGAAGACCGCACCCCGGTCGGTATGGACATAGGCCGGGTACCCAAACATTGAGAACAAGTTCTGTAAGCATCGCATCACCGTGGCAGCAGTCATGTCCGCACACGTATAAGCAAAGGGGAATCGCGAGTACTCATCGACGATAGTGAGCAGATAGCGAGAGCCGCTCGACACCGGCAATGGGCCCTTGAAATCCATCGCCAAGCGTTCCCACGGTCGCGTAGCCTTAACCAGAGTCCCCATGGGAGGGTTATAGAAACGCGGTTTGATTTCCGCGCAGATAGCGCAGTCGCGACAGATACGGCGGATATCGTCAATCGAGTATGGGAGATTGCCACGCCGCACAAAATGAGCGAAACGCGTTACGCCGGGATGGCCCGCAGTGGCATGCAGCACCCGTAGGCCCTCCAAAGAGGTGATACCCGCGCATGTAGCCGGTCGTGATAAGGCATCGGCGGCCCGGTTATCCTTCCCCAGGCGATATTTGATGGTGTAACAGAAATCGGCGAGTTCGAGACGCCAGCGAGTGATTTTCTCATTCTTAATGCACTGGGCGTGTAAGGTGTCGTACATGAACGCAACGCTTTGCTGGTCCGTGATGATTTGGAAGCACCGCCCGAGTAAGTACGGGCGCCATCGCCGAATAGACTCGACGATCGCATACGCTTCCTTTTCGACGGATGAGTGTCTCCGCCCAGCAGTGGTAAGAGTCCGCGAAAAGAATGCCACGGGACGCCCCCCTTGGGAGAGGGTCGCCGCGATGGCCTGATCCGAGGCGTCACTTTCGAGGACGAAAGAGCCGCTCTCGTCGATTGTCGCCACGGCGGCTCGGGCGATGTCGGCCTTAAGGCCCTCAAAGGCCGCCAATGCGGCCGGACTCAGTGGGAAGGTGTCGCAGGCCACGAGGGGGCGATGTTTCGCGGAGAAATTTTGCACCCATTTGGAGTAATGGGCGAATAGCCCGAGGGCGCGCTTCAGGGATGCCCGATCACAGGGAGGGGCCATGTCGAGCAAAGGTCGCAGACGCTCCTTATCCGGAGCGACAGAGCCATGGCTCACGGTGTACCCCAGAAGATCTATCGTGCGTAGGGAGTATTGGCACTTATCCTCGTTCATAGTTAAGTGATACCTCTGCGCGACCTCAAGGAAGCGCTTCAGATTAGCATCATGGTGCCCTTGGTCATATCCAGAAACCGTAAGATTATCGAGGTAGACGAAAACATCGGTTAAGTGCTCCCGCGCAATGAGGTCATCCATGGCCCTCTGGAAACAAGCGACCCCGTTCGTTACCCCCAAAAGGCAATCGCGTAAATTGGTACAACCGCTGCCCCGACTCAAAAGCGGTATAGATACGATCCGCCCTAGAGATAGGGATCTGGTGGTACGCACTACGGAGATCGAGAGTGCTATAGACCGAATACTGGGACACCTGTTGCACCAGCGCGTCCATCCCCGGAAGGGGGTAGGCATCCAGCTGTGTAAAGCGGTTAATCGTTTGGGAATAGTCGATTACCATGCGTCTGCGGTGGGCCTCGCTGCGCACCACCAAGACCTGGGCGCGCCACGGCGACCTGCTAGGTTCTATGATGCCATCTTTCAAGAGCTGAGCCGTTTTGTCCGCAATGAATTGCATGTCTGCGCGAGAGTAGCGCCGTGATTTCACCGCGACAGGGGTGCAGTCGGAGGTTAGATTGGGGAACAGCGAAAGCGGCTGGATGTCCATTTGCGCTAGGGCGCACACCGCAAGCGCGTCGTCCGCCCCCACAACAAGCGTGTCAGGCCCACCAAACTCCATTACCAGACGTCCATGCAGCTTAAGAAAATCGTGTCCTAACAGAATATCAGCACATAAAGCGGGTAAAACCATAAGGTGTACATCAGGAAAAACCCGTCCCTTTAGCACGAGTTTCAATCGGCATTCCCCCTTCGTGCTGAGTCGAAGCCCCTGGGAAGCCATGAAGATCCGTCTCGTAGACCTCCAGATCCGCCATCCATGCCTGAGCACAAGTCGCTGGTCGATAAAACTATCCGTAGACCCTGTATCCACCAAGGCCCGAACACAATGGCCTTCGACGATGAGGGGAATAAGGGCTTGAGCCAGGCCAGACGAGGCTGCTGGGAGTGGGACTGAACCCCCCGAATGGGTCGGACAAGCCTCGCGGGTGGATCCTATGCCAGCAGCAGTTTTGCGGTCGTGGCCGGAGTATGCGTTGTCCATGGGGAATCCATTAATGCCATCAGAGGGCTTTCCCAAGCATTCCGGTGTTTCGCGATTCAAAATCTGACAATTCTGACGGGAAAAGGCCTCCGTAGTATTTGAAAACGCCTTTTGACACTTTTGGCAGGAAAAGGCCTCCGTAGTATTCGAAATCGCCTTTTCCGGGGTGAGGGCCACTGTTAGCTCGTGGACGACACGAGGAGAACGTTCCGCTGGGGCTTGGCGAGGCTTCAAAGCTCCTGGCGTGGCCCGGAGTTTGGTCAAGGACATGTACTTCGTGCCCGATTGAGGATGAGACTGTGGTGGCTGTCCGGTGACGCCCGCCAAGGACGTCTGAGCGCCCAGGGGCCCACAGAGAGGGGCCCTCCCCTTCGAAGACGGGTAAGGCGCCGGGTTTCGGGCTCGGCTCGCAGGCTCCGCAATGAGCCCATTCAAGGTCGCCGCGACCGCGCGACCGCGACCGCGCGATTCAATGAGCCGCGAGCCGCGTGCCGTTTTCCTGCACACTTTCGCGTAATGTCCCTTTTGCGAGCACAAATGGCATATAGCGTCTCGTGCCGGACACACGGGCCGGGCATGGCGTGGCCCCCCACAGAAAAAGCATGCGGCCCCGCGTAAGGCCTTGGGTCTGGTCGTAGCGGCAGCCGTCAGGACTGGGTCTTCCTCCGGAGCATCCCGGAGTTCCGCGAGCAGGTCCGCGTCCTCGGCGGTAGCACTCTCCGGCCGGGCGTGTAGTGTAGTGCCCGCCAAGAGGCGCGTGCGATCATAGGTGTTCGATTGCATCCGCGCGTCGGTGTATACTTTCCCTTGCTCGAGTGCCGTAGCGAAGGTCAGGTCGGTCTTCTCTAAGAGCTTGAGCCTTAGTTCCTGGGAGGAGACCCCTGCAATGAAGGCATCTAAAAGAAGATCATCCTGAGCCTGCGCGGGAGTCCGTGGCTCCTTGATGCTGTCCAGCAAGAGCTGCCGGAGCTCCTGGGCATAGTGGTCCATCGCCTCGTTGGGTTGCTGACGTCGCGTTAGCAGCAAATATCGTGCATACACCGGGCTTTTTTCCTTTATGTACAGCCGTTTGAGCTCCGCGATCGAGAGGTCATACGTCGCGAATTGAGCGATGGAATTGTACACCTTGTAGTCGATTTTTGAATGAAGCGTTGCTAGCTTCGCGGCAGCCGTCGGCGCGGTCTCAGGCTCCTCGAAATGATTCTCCAATGTTCTGAGCCAGTGCTTCAGTTGCAAGCCACCATCCGGGGCTTGCGGGTCGGCGCAGAATACGGCAACCGCCAGCGTCTTGTTGCCAGCCATGTCGGTAGATATAAATGGAATTAAGTGTTGTGGAAAACCAATCAGGTCCACACAACAACTTTAGTCCAACTTGTGGTTTAATTCCATTTAGATCATGACATCATCCTGTAATGCAGGAAATGCAATAAGTATACGATGTGGCATCACATGGGACCATTCATCTATCTATAATTCCAGTAATCTCTGTTTGTTTGTTTGTACGTTTGTACGTTTGTACGTTTGTACGTTTGTACGTTTGTACGTTTGTACGTTTGTTTGTCTGTGACCGCTGTTTCTCGACAACTACCGGTCCGATATACTTGAAACTTGCCAGGTATATTGCTGGGGACCCGAGGATGTGCCTTTTCAAGGTTTTAAATTAATCGGACAAGTACTTACCGAGCTATGGCGATTTAGCCGTTCGCTTTGGCTTTGCGAATGGACCAAACCATTCATGTAAATAGAGGGGGGGGGTGTTCTGTGGTCGTTCGCTTTGGCTTTGCGAATGGACCAAACCATTCATGTAAATAGAGGGGGGGGTTCTGTGGTCGTTCGCTTTGGCTTTGCGAATGGACCAAACCATTCATGTAAATAGAGGGGGGGGTTCTGTGGTCGTTGCGAATGGACCAAACCATTCATGTAAATAGAGGGAGGGGGGTTCTGTGGTCATTACTGCCACGTGGTTTCAAAGTTTTTTTTTGTTGTTGTTGTTTGCACGCATGTTTTTTTGCACCCACGTACGGGCACGCCCTAGGATGTTTACACACACACACCCCTACACAAATTTTTTTTTTTTTTTTTTTTTTGGCAAGGAACGGGCACCCACGTACGGGCACGTCCTAGCTTATATATAGTACGGGCATGCCCTAGTAACATTCAATGCAAGCAAGCTGGATGTTCTATGCTGGCGTACCGTTAGCGAGTCTACCAGCTGTAACGTGTCACAGGAGAAGTCTCGGAGCACCGTCCGCAGCAGCGGGTCTTATAGTCACGCCCCTAGCGGTGTCAACGAGCAGCGAGCATCACCCCCAGGTTCAGTACGGATACGATTTCACTACAGGAACCACCTGAGCTTCTCTAAAAAAAGGATCATGGCTTGAGTCGGTCCTCACGAGGTACGATTTTGTAAACCTGTTTAGCATGTCGAACAGGAGCAGTTAAAACGGCATTGGCACAGAACACAGGAAACATTATTATTTATTTATTTATTTGTTGTACACCACTCCTTTCCTATGCCATCCCCAGGTGCTGCATATCGTCATTGCCGGGCACCGAAGGGGGCCCGGCAGTGACGCACGCTAAAAGGGAGTACTCAGTTTTCACTCTCGTTGTTGTACACCGCACCTTTCCTTTGCCATCTCCAGGCATTGCAAATCGTCATTGCCGGGCACCAAAGGGGGCTCGGCAGTGACGCACGCTGAAAGGGAGTACTCAGTTTTCACTCTGGTTGTTTGTTTGTTTGTTTGTTTGTTTTCTTGTTTGTTTGTCTGGGCGATATCTCAGCCATCCTTTGAGCTCGGAAGCTGAAATTTCTGCACAATAGTGAGCAAGTCCTTCGTCATAAACGGCATTTTTGTTTTTTGATTAATCAATAAATTGAAGAGTTATTTAATTATTAGCGATTAATTAAGTACTTATTTAATTAATCAAATTTCCTTTCTCTTCTGACCATTAACTCAGGCACCTTTTGAGTTAGGAAGCTAATATTTGGACATGCCAATGACCAGGTGATTTGGCTGCAAAGGCTATTTTTGATTTATTAATTAATCAATTAATCGATTAATTATTTAATTATTCGATTAATGACGATTTCTATTTTATTTTATTTTGTTACAGATTCTGATGAAATGGTGGTGGTTTATGTGTTCTCTGACCGAATTGATTAATAATTTAATTTTTTAATGATTTTTATTTATTTATTTTCATTATTAATCATTTATTTATTTTCTTTCTCATTTGGCCAATATCTCAGGCACCTTTTGAGCTGGGAAGCTAATATTTGGACATGAATGACCAAGTGATGTGGCTATCAAGGATATTTTTGATTTATTGATTAATCAAGTAATCAATTAATCGATTAATTATTTAATTATTCGATTAATTACTAAAAAAAAAAAAAAAAAATCAGTTACAGATTCTGATGAAATGGTGGTGGTTTATGTGTTCTGTGACCGAATTGATTAATAATTTAATTTTTTAATGATTATTATTTATTTATTTTCATTATTAATCATTTATTTATTTTCTTTCTCATTTGGCCAATATCTCAGGCACCTTTTGAGCTGGGAAGCTAATATTTGGACATGACAGTGACCAAGTGATGTGGCTATCAAGGATATTTTTGATTTATTGATTAATCATTTAATCGATTTATTATTTATTGATTAATTGATTAATTTATTTATTGATTAATCAATTAATTAATTATTTTTTTATTAATGACTTATTTAATTAAATTTCTAAAAAATCATCTTTGGATGAAGCACTAGTGGTTTAGTTATGCCATTAGCCAATTGATTAAGAAAGTATTTTGTGATAATCTTTTATTGATTTTAATTATACAATTAATCAATCAATTAGTGTACACCTCTCCCTCCCAATGCAGCCTCAATGAGCTGCACTGCGATATTGCCGGGCGCCGGAGGCACCCCGGCAATGCCGCGCTGTAGGATATTTAATTATTTGGCATGGGGGCGGTGTACTTTGAATGTATCTGTACTTGTTTACTTATTCATTTATTATTATTGTTTTTTGTATGCATATATTATTGAGACAATTTCCATTTAATTTGCTTTTGTGCTGAAAGGAAATGGAGATTGTTGAGAGCAGGAACTTGGGGAAATGGGTGCACGTGACCCAGGCTGCAGTCGAGTCTCCGACAAGGTGACTGTGACCTATAAGCTCCAGTGAAATTGGAGGAAAATTAAATAATTGTCAAATTACCTTTAACTAATCCATATGTTTGGAAGGAAGTTCTTTTGCTTCCGTCCAAAAATCTTACAGAACTTTGGGATTGAAATATGGCCTTTAATTGATGAAATTGTTCTGGAGCTTGTGCCAGAGGGAGAGATGTCAAAGGTTGGTTTGTTGTGAAGAATTGCGACCTTGGAGGAACCAAGGTAGAAGGGGATGAAGATAATGAGGACGAAGATGATGTCCATGCATTTTATTTTTATATATTGTGTACCTTATCTAAATAGTAGGGTCACTTGGGGCGACCATTTGTGAAACGGGATGGCCAGGCCCGACATTCGACTATGGCAGGAATTGGTGATTTGTTCAGGGTGTCGGAGATCACTCGCCGAATTCTACTTTTGGCAAAGGACACCGTGGGATCTATAACATCCACCAATGACCAGTGCTAGTAGACGGGTCCTCCTGTTTAATGTCCTTCCGGTGGATTTTTTCCCTGTATGCAAAATACCGGGACGGTCAGGATTCGAACCCAGGATAGACAGCTCAGAGGTGAATGTGCACACCTCTCGGCTGTCCTGCTGGCCTGTTGTGACACAAAGACAAAGTCAAGTGTTATTTCATTCGAGTCGAGGTGACCAACCCCCCCCCCCACCCCCCTTCCCATGCCTCCTCCCCCCAAGCCCTCTCCCTCCCACAGATCTCCCGATGTCCCTGCTCTCAAATGTTGTACTTGTGTGCTTCCCTCTCTCTCCCCATCTTGTCTCCTGCTCCCTTTATCTTGTGTTTTATGTGTCAGTTTTTCTTTTTGTGATTAATGTTGGCTCTTACATGAGCCTCGATGTTGTATACAAAATAAAAAATAAAAACACACACATTGCATCACGTTGTCCTTGATGACAAAATGGCGGCCATTGTGTGGAAGTTTTCATTTTTTTAAGATTAACAATTTGTAACCATTCCTATCGCTTTGTACGGATGAGGCACATCGCATGAGGTTGATTCATGCGTGAGATTTTGACCGGATATAAAGGTGTCCGCAGAACACGCTCCTGTGCCGACGCAGGCTTAACTATCATCAGGAGCGCACACGCCATGCAGCACTTCGGTTCTAATCGCTTTATGTCCTCTTTTTCCAACGCCACGAGAATGTCAGTGGAGCTGACGGATATGTTTAGCGCATCATTCCATCATCCGGTCTGTCCACGCCGCGCTTGGGATGCGCAGACCCCGGGCTCTCGGGAACGCGGCCTAGCGGAGGCATTCCGAGGACGCTCGTCGTACCGGGCGGCCGGGAATGCAACCGCAGCCCGTGGTGAACGCTTATGGAGCTCGGACGCGATTCCAAATGTTGTGTTAGTGGAGCGTGTTCGGCGGTCGGGAAGCAAAATGCTGAGTGTGCTTGTTTATTTCTGGAATAGCCAAAGGAATAGAAAGAGAGGGCCTGCACTGACATTCAAAGCGAAGGATATGGCGGAAATTGTGGCAAACGAGAAAGGCCTCTCGTGCATTTTACTGCCTGGAAAAATAACTGGAATTTTCAAACCTTCCTTCGTCACTTGGTTTTCTCAAGCGCAATCTTTCTCCATGGGTCATGATCACGTGTGAAAGTTCGAGATTATATTGTTTAAAGTAATCCCAAAACACCTTGTTGTGAGCAAACTGGGATTTCATCCTGAAAATGAACGAATCTATGAAACATTCCTTTTGATGCATCTGGGTTGTTACTGCAGGAGTGGAATGTGATTCCATTTGTGAACGTGGCCTGGTGGTTGCATAATTGTTGATGTGGATCTCGTTGTCGACCACTGGCAGACTGGTCCTCCATGCTCACGTCACCATGGATGGATGCGTCTTCAGGATCTTCAATATATTTTGGGTCTTTTGGGTCTTCTCGGTCTTTAATGGTCTTTGGGTTCTTGAAGTGTCTTTTGGGTCTTACATAGTCTTCAGGGTCTTTCATGTCCTCTTGGTATTTAAGGATTTTTGGGATTGCTCAACATCGGTGATGTCTCACCTGGCCTGCGGAACACCAAGGTGCAGTTCATGGCTGGGTCGGGATTCAAACCCAGGTCGGACATCATTCCAGCCACGATATACATCTGTGTTATAGAACAGAATGAGTATGAATAACCGCAGCAGGAGACTATACAGTATAAATAAATGAGCAATGGCTCATTCCCTTCCTCTCACCTCCTGCTTGTAGGATATGATGAGGAAGGAAATGCTGAGTCTTCCGTTTGGAGCAGAATCCTTCATTCATGTTCCAAGAGGTTTTCTTGTTAAATAGTTTATGATCCTTGAACCGGTAAGAGGATGTTATGTTTATTTAAATACTGATAATACAGACACACAGGCTCATGGAATGTTTACAAATCAACATTAACATGTTTATTTTGATGTTAACTAAACGATTTTGTAAATTCGCTTTTGTTTTCACAAAATTGTAAATAAATGCGAATTGAGCTAATTAATTAATGTATTTGAATTTGCTTAAAAATCAAGATGGTATACTGATCCCCATTCTTTCCCCATGATCTTTTCTACCCCCATTAACACTAAATAACGCAACCCTCTTATTTGAAGACCCTGAAGACCCAAAAATAACCCAGATCAACGTTCAAGACCCAAAATACGCAGAAGACCCAAATACCCAGAAGACCTTTAAAGACACCAAAAACCCATAAAACTACGAAAACCCAAAAGGCCCGAAAGACCACGAAGGCCCAAAATACGCCGAGGACCCTTAAAGACACCAAAGACCAAAAATACTCCAAAGACACAAAATACCCTGAAGACCCAAAATATCCCAAAGACCCAAAAGATCTCAAAGATCCTTAAATACCAAGAGGACCTGAAAGACCCTGAAGACTATTTAAGACCGAAAAGACCCTTAAGATCCTGAAGACCCACAAGATCCTGTGGACCCATTGTGATAATAGCATAATATTAATGTTATTATAAAACAATATGCCCCCTCCCCAAAGGTTTTTTGCGACGTGCGATATTTCCCCCTTCCCCGACATGACACCCCCTGCCACTCCCATTGTGAGCGGGTGTACTAGTACTAAAAATTAACCAATGGAAGCACTATATGGTAAACACTCAACAGTCAATAATTTTCCTCTGCTCTCTTGCGGACCCCCTGGCGGCACCCAGCGGCCCCCTAGAGGTCCCCGGCCTACGGGTTGAGAAACCCAAATCTACATCATCTTTCTGAGGAGAGGGGCGGATCATTAACTACTCATGAATGTTTGCCGAAATATGCTCCACCCCATCCTGCTGTGTTGGCAGCCACCTTTGGATGAGTCCCTTTTTATTTTAAACATATATTTCATCATCTTACTATAATTCACCAAATGTCTGTCTGTCTGTCCGTCTGTTCCCAGGTACCGCAAAAACGGCTGAACCGATCGCAACAAAATTTTGTGTGGGTAAACATGGGACCCCCTGGAGTAAAATAGGCCATATTGTTTTTCCAATTAGGAATTTTTTTCCAATTTTCCAATTTTCTAGTTTTTCCAAACACGATGGAATAATATTTACCGATATGAACAGTGATTTGGCTTTCATTGAAATTCTACAAATACTGTTTAGATTTTGATGATTTTCATGTGATATTATTTAACGGATGTTTATATAAATCGTTTAAAATAAAAAAAAGCCTTCAATTTCTGATATTTTACCTTTTCATTTGGGCCTCCCAATTGAAGCCCCGCCCATAGGGCAGGTACCGTTGTTAGTTTTTAAAATGCAAGGCTAGAGAGGGAGAGGGAGAGAGAGACAGACAGACAGAGAGAGAGGGAGACAGAGAGAGGGAGAGAGATAGACAAATAATCTCATTACTTGCGTTAAGATTTAATTACAATGAATGAGATGCATACAGGCCAAACATGCATAACCTGGTGCATTTACAAATAAAAACTACATTGTTGTATATTTGTTTTAAATAATATAAATGTTTATGTATTTGTTTAAGCTTTGGCCTTTGTTGCACCGAATACTACTGCGAGTATTGAGCGGCCCTCATACGAGAATGAACGTCTGGAGATTGTCAATTTAAAAAGTCATGTGATGGTTGTGCCAATTGCTCTGGTGTTCTTTTTTTTCTTCCAATGCTGCACGATTTGTCATTGATTAAAAAGAAATACCGTACTCCATGACCGGAAGAAGAGGTGTCGAGCCAAGGTTCGCAAAAATTTCAGTGCGGTTTCGAGATGTCTGCACTGTGTCCTGTGTTAAGAGAAATTTATGTTTTTATTGCACATTTTTTTGTATTGAATTTTTATTGTACGCAGAGCATGTTGGTAACTTTTTTTTTCTTTTTTTTATTCTTGGGTTTCCAGACGTATGGGCTCCCATTTGCGTGCCCGCCCGGTGCCTAGGAGGCCGGTGTCCAAAGCAATTAATATTTCATTACGTGCGCCATACACAGTAGTGACGATTGTAAGGCGCAATCTCAGCCTGGCGGAGCCTTTCGGTGAAGAACGGGCAGACGAGAAGTGGAGCTCGCTGTGGTCTAGACGAACACAAGTTGGGAAAATTGTGGAACAAATGAGGAAAAACGCTCCCACGTGCAGTGCTGGGGGGCACGTCGGTGCCACGTCGGTACCACGTCGGAGCCCGTCAATCACGGGACGCTCTCTTTCATCCCGTGCTCCCGCACGCCACGCCTGCCCGCACGTGCTTTTCATTAGGGGCGCACTTGGATGTCAAATATAAACATCGCCGTGACGGGACCCTGATGCCTCCGTGACACCGACATTTTCTGATGATGTTTGGAATGTGGCTTCAGAGGAAAGTCTCATTACGGGATTGTTAACAGGTTACCGGAGCCCCGTTTCATTCGGCGGTCTTTCCCACTTATTATTTCAATACCTCTCCGCTGATTGCCCAATTACCGATGGCATTTAGGGTGGCGTCTTGAATTTCTTTTGAATAGAAAAGGACGAATTCCTCATTGATCAGCTCGAGGCAAATTCATGTTTATGGAGCATTTTTCTGTGATATTGCGATATTTTGCTCGACTTAGGATTTTTCCCTCTGTCCTTTTTAAGTCGCGCTGATATAGTCAGTCTAATTAACCGTAAGCGTGGACGACGTGATGTTGTTATTGTCGTGTATGCGATTTTGATGCGTTGAAATGGCATTTTACATGATGTTACTAATTTGTTGAAGAAAGAGTGTATCTTGCTATAATGGAGCAAACGTATGTGGTTATGTCTGGATATTTGTGACCTAAACGTCTTCTTCTTCTTCAAAATTATATAACACCCAAAAAACATGGTCTGTGATGCGGTGAAGCAATGTGACTATAAAATCTATTAATTATGTACTGTTGGAACATATCTTTGGACCCTTTAGACTGCTGAGACCCTCTTAGACCTTTGAACACACTTTAAGTCCCACAAGACCCTTAAGACCACCAAAACCCTAAAACCCCAAGACCCACAAAGACCCAGAGGACCCAAAATAAACCAAAGACCAAAAAGACCCGAAGACCTCGTAGTCCCAAAAGACCTAAAAGACGCTGAAGACACAAAAGACCCAAAATACCATTAAATACCCCAAATACCCTTAAAGACCCAGATGACCCCAAAGACCCAGAACACCCAAAAGACCCCAAATACACAAAACACCCTGAAGACACAAACAGACCCCAAAGACCCAAAATACCCTCAAATACCCAAAAGACCCCAAAGACCCAAAAGATGCTGAAGACACAAAAATACCCCAAATACCCTTAAATACCCAAAATACCCTTAAATATCCAGATGACCCCAAAGACCCAGAATACCCAAAATACCCCAAATACCCAAAAGACCATGAAGACACAAAAATACCATCAAAGACCCAAAATACCCTCAAATACCCAAAATATCCAAAAGACCATTAAATACCCAAAATACCATTAAAGACCCAGATGACCCCAAAGACCCAGAACATCAAAAAAAAACAAAATACCTCAAGAACCCAAAATACCCTAAAGACCCAGAGGATGCAAAAGGCTCAAAAGCCCCAGAGGACCCCAAAGACACGAAGGCCATTAAAGACCCTTAAGACCCTTAAGACCCGTAAGACGTTTTAGACCCATTAGACAGCTTGGACCCTTGACCATTTAGAGTTTTACACCACTTGGACCTTTTTTATTACAAATAAATTACAAATAAATAATATCACCAATATTACAAATACATTAGAATAAAATGAATGTTTGTCGTATGATTGGTGTAAATCATGACATCGCAGAAACTCAAATTCAGTCAGGTCATTATCCTCAGTTAATCCAAGCCCGTGCCTCTGTAGCAACATGTGTAGTAACCTTATAATTACTAGTGTATAAAATAATTACTCGTGTATGTAATAATTACACCGCTTTATGCCTTGATTGTGAACACGGCTCATGATGAGCTAAGATGATGTGATGGTCTGCTGTTAAACCATCACATCGGGAATTAACAGATTGGTAAATCATTTGGCATTCCATAAATTCCTGGATCCCAAAGTAACATGATATAGAATGCTAGGAAGTTTTTACCCGTCGCTTCACTGATGTCTTTAATCAGAGCATGTTGTACTTCACAAACATCCTGCTCTATTCACCCTGTCATTTTGCCCCAGGTAATCTTCCATGTGCTTGGAAGTCACAGCTAACATCACCTTCGTCAGGCAACCTTTTTCTTTTTTTTGGTGCTAATAAAAATCATTGGATCCTAAAGTAACATAATATGAAAGATTCCTCGCCGGTTTATAACAGGCTGTGGCCAATTATTCCTTTCCACCAACTAATCACAACTGTTCTGCAACTGGGTACTTGAAGAGAACACAAAAGATATTGCATTATTCCCTCGGTCCTGATGAAACGGTCAATATGCTGATCATCTTGCCATATCTTTCCCAAAAGTGACATCTTGGCACACCTTACTCTTGTTTTTTGCCCTCTTCCATAAACGTCAAGGTGAATATGATGTACTCACAATATTGCTGTTGCAACATGTTTGAAACTAACTCTCCATCAATGCAGTGGTTTCTCAGAAAACGAACACCTTAAACTTCCCATATCTGGACCTCAGGCCCTCAGGCCTCAGGCTAAAAAGCCCAGTCCATAATGGCTTGAACTTTGTGTGCCCCCACTCCTTGTCCACAAGGTAATAATTTGGCACCAACAATTTATTGACCTCTTGCAAAGACACAATCTTTAAGGATTGGGTGTCTGCCCTCATGCGATGAGACAATAGTTCGTAGTCCTTCCTCTCTTACAGGTTGACATTTTATGGCTTTTTATGGCTTCTATTTGGCAGAAACAATGTGAATAGGGTTGAGGTAGCATACTCAAACTTGAATGTGCTGTGGTATTTATTGAGGGGCCTCTCCTCCCGTGGTGTCTTACAGATGCCAATAAAGTGGGAATTCGGGCCTTGGTAGGATGAGCTTTGATCATCCTTGTCGGTCGGTGATTCATTTCGCCTGTGCAGTCCGATAGGACATGTTCTCAAAGCATAGTGTCCTTTTGTGTAAGTGTGCAAACCTTCCTTTAATGCGTTGCAACATTATCACTTTGCAACAAAATAATGAATGGATGAATGTTCAGGTTGCTTTATCACCTTCATAAACTAGATGGTATTCATAGAATACTTACCCTGCACAGTCAACTTGGTGCGAGCCAACTCTTGTGTTTTTGAAAGGTTTTGTTATTTGATCCAATATGGCTGCCAGACCACGTGAACGATGACATCATCACTTTATATTCTCTAATATAATTGATGCGTAGATCATGCTCAAGAAATTTCAAACTGATCAGACTAATCGTTGTCTCTGTCAAATTATGACGTCATAATTAAGGCACCAATGATGTCATCATTAACAACACTTATTCCCCATGAGGATTTCTTTACAATGAGCCACGTTTCAATTTTTCCCATGGAGCGGGGTCGGAGATATAGAGGGGCAATTTTTTCGGGTTTTGCAAGATGGCGCCTTTACCGCTGAACGATGACGTCATAATTATCATTAAAATATTCTACAGGAGGAGGCACTCCTAGGGTGAAAATTTCGTGTCAATTGGTCCAGGAATTGCAGGGAAAAAAATTCATACTGATCAAATCAATCGTTGTACTTGCCGAATTATGACGTCATTATTACGGTACTGATGACGTCATCATTAGCAACACCTATTTCCCATATGGAGTTCTTTACAATGAGCCACGTTTCATTTTTTTCAATGGAGTGGTTTCGGAGATATAGAGGTGCAGCTTTTTTTGATTTTCCAAGATGGCGCCTGTACCACGTGACCAATGACGTCATAATTATCATTAGAACAATTCTACAGGAGCCACTCATATTCTGAAAATTCGTGTTCATCAGACGAACAGTTGCAGAGGAATTTTTATTTTCATGCTGATCCGATCAAGCGTTGTACTTGTCGAATTATGACGTTATAATGGAGGCACCTATGACATCATCATTACCATATCTTATTCCCCATGGGGTGTACTTTACAATGAGCCATGTTTCAATTTTTTCCATTAAGCGGTTTGGGAAATATATAGGTGTACCTTTTTTCCAATATGGCGTCCGTACCACGTGACCAATTACGTCACAATTATCAGCAAAAAAATCTACAGGCAGAGGTGCTCCTATGGTAAAATTTCATGTCAATCAGACCAACGGTTGCCGAGAAAATGATTTTTAAAAATGCAGACACGGCACATGTACGGCGCACGGCACATGTACGGCACACGTACGTAGTCGATTGCTTAACCTCGCTTTTCGCTTCACGAGCACAGGGTAACAACCTAATGCTGCAAAAGCTTTGCAGATCCCAGTTGCACTTTATATAATTCTATTATATGCTATAGTTTGAGAATTGTGAATTTTGTAAAAAATTTCAAACAAACACTCATTCTCAAACACCCATTCTCAAACACTCATTCTCAAACACTCAATCTCAAACACCCAATCTCAAACACCCATTATCAAACACTCAATCTCAAACACTCATTCTCAAACACTCATTCTCAAACACCCATTCTCAAACACTCATTCTCAAACACTCATTCTCAAACACTCATTCTCAAACACTCATTCTCAAACACCCATTCTCAAACAGCAATTCTCAAACACTCAATCTCAAACAATCATTCTCAAACATTTATTCTCAAACACTCATTCTCAAACACCCATTCTCAAACACTCATTCTCAAACACTCATTCTCAAACACTCATTCTCAAACACCCATTCTCAAACACTTATTCTCAAACACCCATTCTCAAACACTCATTCTCAAACACTCATTCTCAAACACTCATTCTCAAACACTTATTCTCAAACACTCATTCTCAAACACCCATTCTCAAACACTCATTCTCAAACACTCATTCTCAAACACTCATTCTCAAACACTCATTCTCAAACACCCTTTCTCAAACGCTCATTCTCAAACACCCATTCTCAAACCCGTACTCAAACCTCCATTTTCTTGCTTCTTTTCCAAAAGTCCTGCTGCAACGGCTGGGTTTCGAGTGCATCAGGTGAATGAGAAGGCGCCAAGCGGAAGGCAAGACCCTCCTAGCGGAATGCAAAGTGCGAATCGGAAAGCAAGGCGCTCTGAGCGAAACAAAAAGGCACCAAGCTAGTAGCTCTCCAAAGCGGAATGCGAGGCACTCCAAACAGAATGCAAAGGGTGAGAAAGACATTGCCCATATGCCCTGACTACTTCTTCTTCCTCGTTTGTCCCCTTTTATATTTACTTTCCCCAGATGCACGAGGCACATATGTCTTGCTTGTGATAAGGTTCACAGCATTATGGGTTCTTTTGAGTGCTTGGGCCTAAGACTTTTTCTTGTGTGACATTGCAATCTCATATAAATACATGCCTTTCAGCAGAGACTTATTATTTCCAATCCTGCTCGGTGTTTATTTCCCCATTGGTTAGACACAGTATGTCATTAGTAGACCGGAAGTTGTACCCCAATGATTCACTGTGGTCAGCCAAACCGACGTCCCACTTATGGTTCCGCTCAGCCATACCTAATTAATAGATAAAGGTGGGGCATCAAAAGCACAGTTACCCATCTGGGATAACTAAATCACTGGGAAGGTAACATGAGATTTGGGCATGGGGACCCTACCAGATTTGATCACCTCTGATGGTGTTCGTGGTTGCTTAGCAACCCGTCATGCCACGGAGTTATCTGCGTCTCGTCGGCTTCAGGATCAAAGGTTGGGAAATGGGTCCGAGAGGGGCCACTCGTGACCCAGCCAACATACCTGTAACAGGATGCAGATTCGGCACCCCCCTGATGTAATATTTGATATTAGGAGTAAGATTGGACATTGAATGCGGCGAGCACGTCTCAATTTTGATAACAGAGCATCAGGAGAATGGAAAGCTAAATTTAAAACAATTATGTCTCACCAAGCCGGGCAGGCCCAAGTGATATTACTTATCATGAATCATGATATTGTGGCGGGCACAAGAGACAATAATTCCGCACACCAGTGGGTGGCGCGAGCGTCCAGGCGGGGAACGAAAATGCATGCCCCGCCTTTCGACCGATCGGCCACGCCCGGGGGCAAGGCGTGGCCTCGGGACATATATGCGGCTCTAAGCTCGAGCTCGCCCAGTGCTGAAGTGCGAGCTCTTAATAAAGACTCTTTGTTTGTACCAACACGTTGTGGCCAACCTCTCTGGCAATTGAGTCGTGTGTGCACAGCACCACACTGGTGACCCCGATTGGTTCAGCCGTTGCTGACCCCCGAACGCGCCATGGCTATCAACGCCGTCGCAATCAAACTCCTGGAGTTTTGGGAAGCGCAAGCCGACGTTTGGTTTGTGCATGCCGAAGCTCAATTTCAGCTCCGGGGCATCACGGCGGACGAGGCCTGGTACTACCACGTGGTCGCCGCCCTCGGGCCCGGCACTGCCGCCCGAGTCATGTCCATCCTTCGGCGCCCGCCGGGCGACCACAAGTACGAGGCGCTCAAATGTCTCCTCCTCGCCACGTTCGGGCTCACGGAGATCGAACGGGCCGACCACCTCCTGGACCTTCCCGCCCTCGGCGACACACGACCATCCGTCCGGATGGATTTCATGCTGTCGCTGCTTGGAGACCAGCGCCCGGATTTCTTGTTCCGCGCACTTTTCCTCCGCCAGCTACCGATACAGGTGCGCCTTGCGCTGGCCGGCTCCAACATCACGGAACCCCGCGCCCTGGCCGGAGAGGCCGACAAGTTTTTCGCGGCCTGCGACACGCGGTCGGTTTACGGTGCTGCCGTAGTGGATCCCGGGGCAGAGGCTACAGCGCCCCCGGCTTCCCTCGTGGCCGCTGCTGCGCCCTGCCCACTACCGCCGCCGCCATCACCACGGCCGCCGCGGCCGTCACCGCCGCAAATCTGCTACTACCACGCCAGGTTCAGCCGCAAGGCTAAAACGTGTCGCCCGCCGTGCTCTTTTGACGGGTCGGTAAATGACCGGGCCGGCGCTCATTTGCGGCCCTGAGCGTCGGCCATTCCGGCAGCCTCCTGTTCATCACGGACACCTTGTCCGGGCGCCGTTTCCTTTGCGACACAGGAGCGCAGGTAAGCATCCTCCCTGCCTCCGCGTCCGACAGGCAAGCCGTGGGCCGGGGCCCCGCTTTGCTTTCCGCCAACGGTACACCCATCCGCACATTCGGAAAGCGTTGCCTCTCACTGTGGTTCGGAGGGCAGCACTTTCAATGGCCATTCGTCACTGCCAGCGTGCCAATGGCCCTGCTCGTTGCAGACTTCCTATGTGCGCATGGCCTGTTGGTCGACGTTAAGTGCAGACGTCTTGTCCAGGCCGAAACCTTCAGCTCGCTCGCTTGTTCGCTGAGCGGCTCGTTGAGCAGCTCACTGAGCGGCTCACCGAGCGGCTTGCCAAGCGGTTTGCTGAAAGGTTCCGTCCCGGCGAGTTTAGTTTGCACGCTTGCGGCAGCGGATGACTTTACCCGCCTCCTAGCCAGTTTCCCGGCCCTCACGTGGCCCACCTTCTCTGCGGTGGCCGTTAAACATGGGGTGGAGCACCATATACCCACGGTCGGGCCGCCGGTCTACGCCCAGGCACGCCGACTTGAACCCACGAAGCTCGCCGTGGCGAAGGCGGAGTTCGTCACGCTGGAACGGCTGGGTATCGTGCGGCGCTCAAACAGCGCTTGGGCCTCTCCGCTGCACATCGTGCCGAAGCCTGGCGGAGGATGGCGGCCGTGCGGTGACTATCGCCGGCTCAATGATGCCACCACCCCCGACCGCTACCCGGTCCCGCATATCCAGGACTTTTCCGCCCGGTTGGCAAACACGACCGTGTTTTCCAAGGTGGACCTCATCCGGGGCTACCACCAGGTCCCCGTACAACCGGGCGATGTCCCGAAGACGGCCGTCATCACCCCTTTCGGCCTCTTCGAGTTCCTGCGAATGCCTTTCGGGTTGAAGAATGCGGCCCAGGTGTTCCAACGGCTTATGGACAGCATCTTGCACGACTTACCTTTCATCTATGTCTACCTGGACGAAATCCTAGTCGCGAGCGCGTCCCGGGAGGAGCACCTGCTCCACCTCCGCACGCTTTTCGAACGCCTGGGCCAGCATGGCCTAATCATCAACCCCGCAAAGTGCCGTTTCGGCGTCGCCACCATCGACTTCTTGGGGCACCGCATCACCAGGCACGGTGCCATCCCTTTACTGGCCAAGGTGGAGGCGGTCAGGGATTACCTGCGACCCCGCACGATCAAGGGGCTCCAGGAGTTCCTGGGCATGGTCAATTTTTACCACCGCTTCGTGCCCCATGTCGCCCAGCTCCTCCGCCCCCTGCACGAGGACCTCCGGGGCAAGCCGGGCAAAGGTGACATCGCCTGGTCGGAGCCGATGGCCGCGGCGTTTGCAGGCGCAAAGCTGGCCCTGGCCAACGCCACCATCCTGGCGCACCCAGCGCCCGATGGACCGATCGCCCTCACCACTGACGCGTCGGACTACGCGGTGGGCGCGGTGCACGAGCAGTTGGTGCGTGGTGCTTGGCAGCCGCTGGCGTTTTGTAGCCGGCAGCTTCGCTCGCACGAATGCTGCTACAGCACCTTCGACCGCGAGCTGCTCGGGCTCCACCTGGCGGTCAGACACTTCCGCCATCTGCTGGAGGGCCGCCCGTTCACAGCTTTCGTCGACCACAAGCCCCTTGTGTTCGCGATGGCCAAGGTCGCCGAGCCATGGTCGGCACGGCAGCAGCGTCACGTCTCTGCCGTGTCCAAGTATACGACGGACATCCGTCACATGGCGGGTAAAGACAACCGGGTGGCGGATTGCCTTTCCCGGTCCGTCGCGCACGCGGTCCACCTCGGGATCGACTATGCCCGGATGGCGGAGGACCAGACCGCCGACCCCGGCATCCAGGCCTTGCGGACCGCCGTCACGGGCCTCCGCGTCACTGATGTGCCGTTCGACGCCGCAGGCGCGGCCCTCCTGTGCGACGTCACCCTCGGCCGGCCTCGCCCCATCGTGCCTGCTGGCTGGCAGCGCCCGGTGTTCGACGCCATCCACGGCCTGTCCCACCCAGGCATGAAGGCCTCCCAGAAGCTCGTCATGGTGAAGTTCGTCTGGCATGGCCTCAGGAAGGACGTCAGCGACTGGGCCAGGACGTGCCTCGCGTGCCAGCGCGCAAAGGTCCACCGCCACACCCAGGCCCCGTTAGCCCTGTTTACGGTGCCCGAGCGTCGGTTCGACCACGTGCACGTCGACTTGGTGGGACCTCTGCCCCCCTCGCGGGGGTTCAACCACCTCCTCACCATGGTGGACCACACCACACGGTGGCCGAAGGCCGGCCTATTGGCGGCGACGTCTGCGGCTGATGTGGCGCAAGCCTTCATCGCCACTTGGGTTGCCTGGTTCGGTGCCCCCTCGGACATCTCGTCCGACCGCGGCCCCCAGTTCACCTCGGAGCTCTGGGGCGCGGTGGCGCAAGGGCTCGGCGTAAATCTACACCGCACCACGGCCTACCACCCCCAGGCCAATGGCCTGTGCGAGCGCTTTCATCGCTCGATGAAGGCCGCGCTCCGGCCCAGCCTCCGCGACGGCAGCTGGGCCGACAGGCTCCCCTGGGTCCTGCTGGGCCTCAGGACGGCGCCCTAGGACGACCTGCGCACGTCCTCGGCGGAGCTGGTCTTCGAGCAACCACTGCGGGTACCGGGCGAATTTATCCCCGACTCCACGGCTCCTTGGTCTGCGGCGCAACAGCGCTCCACCCTGCAGGAGACCGCCTGGAGGTTCGCCCCGGTGCCGACGGCACACCACGGTTGTCCGTCTTCCCACGTCGCCCTGGAGCTTCGCACGGCGGAGTACGTCTTCGTCCGGCACGACGCCCACCGGGCACCGCTACGGCCCCCCTACGACGGGCCCTTCCGCGTGCTGGAGAGCGGGGACAAATATTTCACCGTCAACATCAGCGTTGCCCCGGATCGTATCTCCGTGGACCGCCTCAAGCCGGCCCACCTCGATCTGGACCACCCCCCGCAAGCAGCTCTGCCTCCGCGTTGAGGCCGCCCCCCGGTGGTCAGACCCCCGGCACCCCCCAGCCCCGCTGTCCCGCTACCCCCCAGCCCTGCACGCATCACCAGGGGGCGTTTCGGCCGGGTCATCCGGCTTCCCCGCAAACTCACCCTTCATGTGCGCGGGAATTCTGGGGGGGCGCATGTGGTGGGCACAAGGGACAATAATTCCGCGCACCAGTGGGTGGCGCGAGCGTCCAGGCGGGGAACGAAAATGCATGCCCCGCCTTTCGACCGATCGGCCACGCCCGGGGGCAAGGCGTGGCCTCGGGACATATATGCGGGCTCTAAGTTCGAGCCCGCCCAGTGCTGAAGTGCGAGCTCTTAATAAAGACTCTTTGTTTGTACCAACGCGTTGTGGCCTACCTCTCTGGCAATCGAGTCGTGTGTGCACAGCACCACAATATTACTTTTTGAATTAATAGAGGAAACCTCGTCCCAGAATGCCATTGTGGGAGAGGGAGCAGTAGGGGCTTAGTGGAGGCGCCCGCAGTGATCAATCTAATCTGCCCTTGCCGTGCTCACCTTGCCATTTCGGTGTTCACCTTGCTATTGCCAAGCTCACCTCCCCCCTCGCCCCCCACCCCCTTTCCCTCCCACAGGTTTCTGCAGGGTGCTCACAGTCTGCAAGTAAAACCCTTCTGGTGAAACTCCCAAAATTCAGACTCACTGCAAACCTCCACTCATTAGTTCCTCGTTTTCCCCACCTGTGGAACCAACATCCTCAGCCCCTTCAGTCTCATTCTTCCCTCCAGAAGATTTTTAAATGAAATACCAATATTTCGGGCAAAACCCCCCTTTCAACCCCTTTTTGGGGGGGGGTGCATCCGGATGGGGAGCACAACTCCATGAGACCTATCTGTCCTGGTGCATCGTACCAAATTTGGTCCACATTGTTTGTGTAGTTTGTGAGAAGATGTTTTCGTCAAATGTTAATGGACAGACGGACGGCCGGCTGGACACCGGGACCCACTCTGAGGTTATTTTGGAGAAATTACGTAAAAACATAAAAGGAATATGTCATTCAGCTGAAAATGAGAGTAAACATCTTTTAATGAGAAAATTTGAGAGATTTCTTCAAATGGTGTAGTGTCCTCGTCTCTTGTTTTTGCCACAAAGCTCCTACCGACCTGCTCTCAACTGCGCACCACAAGGTGGCGTCTGCCAACCGCCCCTCTCTGTACCAAAGGGTTTCTATCGGTGAAATTAACAAATAAACCGAGTCGTGAGTATGTCTGAGATCATCTAACATGGACATACAGTTACAATGCATCTGCCACCTTCTCGCCCAGTCACCTCCAAATCTTCCTGCATTTGTCTGTTTCCTCCAAAGTTTACTCCACCACCTAGCTTCCCGCTCCTCTGTAAATTTAGATAAACTAATCCTCACTCCGTCATCTACATTATTTTAATGAATCGCAAACATCGATGGACAAAGAACTGATTCCGCTAAGTACTCCCTTCCATGCCATGTGTCCATTTACTGGAGGTCTTTGTTTCCTGCTCTTGAGATAATTTTACATCCAATTTGGCAATCTCCACTCCATCCCCCTAATCGCTCCTCCACCCTACCCACCCCTAACCCCCACACACCAATTGCAATAGCCCATCCCATCCCTTTGGAAATGGGTGAGGTTACTGCAAGGAAATATATCAAGAAAATGACCAAATACGAGGATCTCAAAAATGAAGTCAAAAGATACTGGAATCCGAAGAGCGCCAAAATTGTACCATTGATAGTTGGAGTAACGCAAATGATAAAGAAGAACCTCACGGAGATCGTAAAACCATCCCTGGGAATATTACTACAAACAAACTCCAATTGGAAGCTTTCCGGGGCTTGGTGACGATCCTTAAAAGAGCCCTCGGAGCAAAACTTTGCGAACAAGAAAACGTCACAACTTCGCCCATGAATCATGATCCCTTACTGAAACGGAGGTGGATACTTCGAGACCTGGGAGGACTCCGTTCCACTTTCTGAAACCTGTATATGGAGATAACAACCAACGAGACTCACTCCCACAACCCACAATGCCCCTCACTATTTTGTGAAAATAGAGTTCAACCAAATCTACTTTGGGGCCGTGCGTTAATAGGTATCCAATGAATGGTGAAATTTCGACCCTTTCCTTCCCACATCTGCCACCCGTCTGATGTCCTTTATCCCATATAATGACCCTTCTCTCCTTCTACTCATTTGTTGTCACAACCTCCTTTCCCTCTTCCTCTCCCATTCCTTGATATCACATTTCCCTTCCTCTTTTCTTTTTCTCAAGTTTTATTTTCTCAATTTGATAAGCTCATATTCTCCTACCCCATTCCGCGTACGGTACACACTTCCAGGATATGGGCAAGTGAGCTAACATCGACACAGGAGAGCATACCGGACGATGTAGTGTCTTCTGCTCGCAATGTACACCAGAGTGTAGTACAAGTCTCATCTGACTAGTGACCAATCACACATCTCAAGAAAAGAACTCATTACTGCTGAGATACCATGCTGCCCATTTACACTCGTGAGGTGCATCCGAACTGTCGGACCCGAGGAGTTGCGTGACTTCTCCACTGGAACTTTGACCCAATTCCAGCCACGAACATTATCCAAGCAAGCGTTACATATCCAAGTGGGCCCCGCGCAGTAGACCCAGGCCCAGGTTTTCCCTCAGATTGTTCTAAAGTGTCAGTGGCAACACAGGAACAATTGGCGGCCTGATAAGTGAGAGATTCCAGAAGCGAGCCTCGGGAGCCTCTCTTTGTACCTTGATTGTACTGTTTTTTTTGGCAGATAGCTCGCAAGACACGTGAATAAGGTTCGCCTAATGAACACCATGATTTACACTGCGTTACTAGCTAACCCTGGACACGCAAATTTACTGCGCCTGATACGAGGTTGTTTCTTTTTATTATTATTTAATTTTGCCCTTTAGCTCTCGTATCACATCTTTCCAACCGGACAGAGGACTTCTGTTCATCTCAGCTGCTCACAATTACTGCCTGTTGTAATTAACATCAGCAGGGTGAGTTACAAAAACAACTGATTGTTCGAATCGTAGGGAAACCCCCCGCCCCTGATCCCTTTGGCTTATACCGAAGTGGGACAATCGGGTTCAGATAGATGCGGACCTCTTGTATGAACCATACACGTAAATGGACTTCGGAAACGACCCTCGTGGAAAGCTCTGAACCTTAAGCAAAGAGCTAATCATGGTGTCCGGGCCTCTGCTGGCTATAATTAGCTCATCTCCTTGGCCTGGAGCTAAGGAAGAAACCGAGGCTCTAACGCTTTGACCTTGTGTTCAGAAACCTGGAATCTTTTGGAAGGTCATTTCCAGGGCACACATGTGCACAATGGCCACTCCAGACGGTCGATACGCAGGGGCAGGAGGCTGGGCCCGCACCCGACAATTTAATTCTTCATCCGAGAGCGACTATGATCCAGTGGAATTCGACTGCGAGGCGATGTGGCAGCCCGGGGTGCTTGACCCCTGGAAACTGGTGGAAATTTAGCAGGGCCATGCCTTGTGGTGTATTCTTGGATTAACGCTCCGTGGTGCCGTGCGTGATCCTTGCTGGAACAATAATGATTGGCACGTTCTCATCAGATCCTTTTCGATGTACCCAGGTGGTGCCAAGCGGCCCGATTGTGGTTGCGCGTGTGCTTTGTGCAAGTCTTGTGACCTCCTGGTTTTCCTATCTCCATATAAACTTGATAAACTTGTGGAACCTCACACGACATCTTTTGAAGATGAGGAGCGTTGTGGATATGGACGGATCTTAAATTGTCTTGTTGTCCCAGTTGACGGTAAATGAAGTGAAATTGCACTCCATGTAGACAATAAGCTGGGCCCTTACACTGAGGTTAACCGGAACCGATGGTTTGTTTGCAGCTAAAAGAAGGCCAAACTAGGAACAACACAGTAACTCCTGCGCAACATCCACGTGCGAAGACAAATTATGTTTGCACTGCAGCGTGTGTGTTGTTTATGAACGAGTGTGCTGATGTGTGCTCAGGGCAGGACCCTAATGAGGCTAACTCACTGGGAGATCCTTGCGTGCCTACTGTCAATGGCACGGCATCCTCGAGGCCTGCGGGATCTGCGCGTTGCAACTTAATTGTGCTTCTGAGAAATGAGCCGCCATCTTGGCCAGATGGGGGACTCAGGTCCCCATAGACTCTTAGAGTGTAATGGACACGATTTTGGAGATCTTGTTGCCTTGGGAAGATCAGTGTCATCATGAGACATTGAGTTGTACGTACCTTGGATTTGGGGGCATTTGGGATACGGTAAAGAAGGGTCGGTATTGTGTTATCGTGGAGATGGTTTGATTTGAGTATGGTACTGGTATTCTTGTGTTCCCATCTAAACTTGCACCGAGTGATGTTGGGAAGCCAGGTTGAAATCCCTTACACCACGTGTTTACATCCATTTTCTACTATATCCTTGCAATTGGAGTGAAAGTACACCAATGTCCACGAATTTTCTAGTCCTGCCAGTGATGTGTGTGCAAGCTCCTCTGAAGTCTTACATAACTGTAAAGAGAAGGCGTCCTTCTTCTCCTTCTTACTTCTTCTTCCTTCTTGTCTTTCATATGCAGCGCTTGGCTGTGGCTACCATTACTTGCTGGGGGTGCAGCTGGTGCTGCCGATGCAGTTCCCCCTGTAGGTTAGTGTGCAGGATGCCTGTGATGACTCACCATGCATGTGAAACCCCTGAAGCCTGGTGTTGGCTTAGCGGTTAGGGTGCGGCTTGGGATCCTAGGATCCTGGGTTCGAATCCCGGTCGATCGCTGAATTAACGCCAGGGGGGTTGCCTCAGCCTGTCATCCTTCCAAGGTCGGCAAATTGAGTACCAGCTCATTGGTAATTCCCTGTGTGTCGCAAGAGGCGACCCACAGGGTTGGCGGCAGGAAGGGCATCCGGCCATAAAACATTGCTTCAAAAAGGGGACCAAGGTGCCCGAAAAATGCCAACCCCTGCTCTGTGGGGGAAAATGGCCTCTAAAGGTGGTTCATGTGAAACCCCGTAATGACAGTTTGCACCTGCGTATGGATTCAAATCCAGGCTAGAGAGCTTTGAGACAAGTGTACGTACCTCTCAGTCATCCTGCCACTTCAAGGCGATTTAAAGAGAAGTCTATATTGTTGTATCCATTTTCAAGACAAATGCTTGAATACGTTAAAACAAAATGGCCGTACTGCGTACAGGATGGTGTAAGGTTGATATTGCTTGGTGTACCAGGTTCTTGAATTAAGTACGTGTCTCCTCCTAATGGTAAACTCACTAAGGCAGATCCACCAGTTTTGGGATCTTGTTTTGTTGATGATCTACTACGTATCGGCCCCAGAGGGTCTACGCTTAACCAAAGTTGCCATGGGATGTTGATCTACTGCCCCAAAGCAAGTTGGGGTGGCGTCGCCCATCGGAAAGATGGCGCGTTCTGCGATTTGACCAAGGTAGACCCCATTGAGGACCATCCCTGTTGAGAACATCCCATTGTGGGATGGAACATCCCTGTTGAGAACATCCCATTCTGGGGTGGAACATCCCTGTTGAGAACATCCCATTCTGGGATGGAACATCCCTGTTGAGAACATCCCATTCTGGGATGGAACATCCCTGTTGAGAACATCCCATTCTGGGATGGAACATCCCTGTTGAGAACATCCCATTCTGGGATGGAACATCCCTGTTGAGTGTTACACCAAAGCTTTGTCGTTTGAGGTATACCTTGGGTGTGCCATCAGATCATGGTGGTCCCTTTCATGAGATGCCGTTCCATGTTGTCCAATGTGAGAACAAAGCCAGGTGTTGCTTGTTTTATTTCCCATTGAGTACATCTTCGATATCCACTCGCTTGCAGGGAGAAAAGATAAAGGAACAAGCATTACGAGCCCGAGATGGAAAAGGAAAAACAAAAAAACAAAAGGAGTTTGAGGAAAGATTTAAATGTCAGGGTCGAGACAGTTGGGTTGAGTCAAAGGTGTGGCCTTGACCTGATGTGCAGGTACATCTCAGCATATCAATTACTATGTCGCAAGCGACTTCAAATTGCTCCTTGTTACACTCTTTACACCACACCTTGTAATTCTATGTCATCACTGTAATGTCATCGTCACTTTTTTCCCCGATGGCCAACGGTCTACCTGCCTGCACTTTGTCAGAAACACCAATTGTGTTCTCCTCCTGCAATTAACAACTCCGACGTTCCTCTCCCATGGCAATGTCCCACTTCTCTTGCTATTTCCATTTTGTTGCTTTTCTTCTTTTACCGAATCACCATCTTTGGTCGTCGGTGGTCATTCGTTTTTTTTCTTTTCTCTTTTTGAGCCATTTCAAAGCTACTTACCATCCGTGGATCAGAACCCGATTGAAAGCTTCTTTCCAGTGCGGTTTTGAGGTCACCGATACCTCGTGACGCACCTGTGACCATTTGTAAGTGGCGTGTGTGAGAAGGTATTTTCCACACTCGATTGTAGATGGGCACCGATGATCAGTGTGGGATCTACAAGTGTCGACCCTAACTGTGTTAACCTTGGCTCTTCATCACCAATATTCCTGGTTCACCTTCAGATCAGCTCAGATTTTTTTGAAATCCCGACTTCTTTCTCTCCTGGAAGTTCCAGCAGTGTCCATGTGTTTTATACTTCTCCCACCCCCACCCCCCTTCCCACACCTCCTCACCCCAAGCCCTCTCCCTCCCACAGATCTCCCGATGTCCCTGCTCTCAAATGTTGTACTTTTCAAATCAAATATTGTGATTGATGTTAGCTCTTACATGAGCCTCGATCCTGTGCACAAAAAAAAAAAAAGGTCATAGGTGTGATAGATCCCCGATTGCTCACTAATGAGTGTAGTTGGAGCATTGTGGTTAAAACAGAGTTGTAGTGTACCCATTGCGATATATATATATATATATATATATATATATATATATATATATATATATATATATATATAAATATATATATATAAATATATATATATATATATATATACATATATATATATATATATATATATATATATATATATATATGTATATATATATACATATACATATATATATATTGTTACGGTCCACGGATTAGATGTTACTTTTACCGAGCGGAGGTAACCGCGGCCGAACAGTTGTTCCCCGACTAAACCCGATTCACCCAAACGTTGGCCGTATCGTGCCACCGCTATTCAATCGGGAAAAGACTAAGATGACGAATGCAAAGAGGAAGAAGGAGACGTACAGAAGAGTAACGGGGTTTATTATTATTTACATACATAAGCAAATAGCGCAGTCACGATTATTTACAGGGAACATGAGACGCAGGTGACACAGTGCAAATTATTAACTTATCTAACAGGCTTACTTAATACCCAGGACAGAACAAACGAAGACACAGACTCACGCGGGGAATGATAATAGGAATTGGCTGGAAGGAGAGGAAAGTCCACTGGGTCCGGCAGCACGATTCGCACGTTCTGCAGCCGCCGTTCCTTCGCGGCCCTGCTCCGAACTGCCGTTCAGGCCCCTAAGCGGCTGGCGAGCGTTGCTGCTGCTGCTGCTGTAGATGCTGCCGCTGGCGCGCAAGGTGACGAACATCAGGCTTTGTGCTTCCCTGGATGATCTTCTGCTTTTGGAACCTCACAACTCAGCCCTGCTCTGACGACCCAGTTCTTTCCTTTCCACCTCACCACACAGCTCAGCTAAGCCTTTCAGCTCCTCTCTTGGACTCATCTCTCCTTGGGGAACGCCCCGCGGCGGGTTATATAGGCCCCGCCCCTCAACCTTTGCGAACCTCCCCCAAACGCTCTTCCTCCACCCTCTCAAACCAAACCCCTCGTGCTCGGTTGGTTGTTCGGGGCTGGCTCACTCCTCCCCTCTATGACGAGGTGGAGACACGCCCTTCTCCTCCGACCCTGCCTCGTGGTCAATGGCGGCAATTGGAGGGGATGTAATTGGCAATGGCAATTGAGGCCTGGCAATGACGAAAGGGGAAATGGAGGTTTTGGGAATGGGAATGAAGGGAATCTACTCTTATTTCACTTGGTGCAATGGAGTGTCATCTTAATGGAAGACAAGGCCTTAACCTAAGACACATAATAAGATATAAGCTACTGAACAAGGGTTTTATCGTGTCCTGCAATGTGGTGTTTATGGAATAACTACCGAGACGCCCTTTGACCTTTACACTACGGAGGTATTTACAAGGATCATGACATTTACAAAGGGTGATCTTTACAACAATTTACACTACAACAACAACAACAAAAAAACCATTCTCATATCCGCAACAATATATATATATATATATATATATATATATATATATATATATATATTGTTGCGGATTCAGGGTTCGGCGCTCCCCTTACCAAGGGGGGGGGGGGGTTAATCCCCTTGTCTTTTAAGCTGGCCATCCCCCAATCCTGGAAATTATAACGCTCCTTTCCGGTCGAGATTGGCCAGGGTGATTGGTCAATGGAGTCCCAAATACCTGTGTGCCAATCCGACCGCAAAGCAGGGAGCTAACTCCCGCTCGGACCGCGGAAAAGATGGAAATTGCTGAGCGGTTTAGCAATCCGAAGCCCGAGCCATTAACAAAAGACTAACCCGATCCTGAGCGGTTCCGAAATCGTGCCACAATTGGGAAAGTACGAAAACGATCGAATGAGAGGAAACCAGTGTAAGGGAAGAACAAAGAGTGGGTTTATTAACTATACACAAAAACCCAAAGAGGAAACGAAAGGGAAAGAATATACAAGAAGAAGAAGAAGCAGACACAGGGCAACCTTACTCTACAGTCTTACTTAACCCCAGGACAAACAGACTGACTTACACGGGAGATGGTAATGGGTAGGGGAGGAAGGTCCAGGCAGATGGTAGGGCGTTGAGGTCTGGCTCCGGTCCACTCGAGTCCGGCCCCGGGTCCTCGGTGAAGAACGGCCGGCAGCTTCACGTGGCGTTGGCGCACGACCGGACCTTTTCAGATGCGAGGGCTGGACTCCTGCGTACGTAATATGTGCGCCTGCTGCCTTTATCTCTCTCAATGTTCATACGCGCCTTTCAAACGAGATCATCAATCACCAGGTGCGCTCCGCGCAGTCCGTACTATTCGAGCTCTCCCCGCGCAGTCCTTGGCGCGTGCGCTTGGCGCGTGCGCTTATATAGTGCCCCTTTGAAATCAAGCCGCGTATTCTCGCACTCTGCCCACCGGTGAGCTCACCTCAGCCCTGGTTGGTCAGCCGACAGGGCCACGCCTCGTTCTGAGTGCTCCGCCCCCTTCTTCTCCGGCTTGACCGCGTGTGTAATGGCGGCCGGGTGAGACGGCGAACGCTGCTGGCAAGGCGCGTACCACAATTTGGAGAGAGTTAAGCCGCAAAATGAATGGAATTGAAAAGGACCTTTCTTATTTAATTAATGCAATGCAGATGCAACTATTGGGAACACAGCCTTATCTGAAACACATATTAAGGAAATAACTAAAGTCCTATGGTGTCCTACGTGTTGCTTGTGGACTAACTATGGGTGCGACCTTATTAAATGAAGAGAATTATTTACAAGAAGTATTTACAAGTATTTACAAGTGAGGGGTTCTAAAACCGCAACTATATATGTATATATATATATATATATATATATATATATATATATATATATATATATATATATATATATATATAGTCACGTGAAAAAGTAAGTACACCCCATGTAAAGTTTTGACTTTTTCAACATATTTCAACATATTTCAACATACAGCTATTTGATCTTCATTTCAACAATATTGACAGATAAAGGTGATATAATATAACAAATATCATGAAACATTTACATTTTGTAGTCCATTGTATAATTTAAATAAACATCAAAGCAAATTTCGCATGTGGAAAAAGTAAGTACACCCCTACATTTATCACTACTTCAAATACCTAAAATTAGAATCAGGTGCACCAGCTCAGGTGCAAATGATTAAAACATCGTTAGAGAGGATCTTGGAGGAACCTGTCTTATTTAAACCTCAGACATTTCGTTTGGTTTGCTCTTTGTTGTTGAAGTGTGCGGCGTCACCATGCCTAGATCAAAAGAGCTCTCTGAGGCCTTCAGAAAGAAGGTTATAGATGCCCACGAGTCTGGGAAGGGATTTAAAAAGATCTCCAAACAATTTGAAATCAATCATTCGACTGTCCGGAAGATCATCTACAAGTGGAGAAGATTCCAAACAACTGCCAACTTGTTCAGGCCAGGCCGCCCCAGCAAGTTCAGCCCGAGAGCAGACCGCAAGATGCTGAAAGAAGTCTCTAAGAACCCCAGAATGTCATCACGGGACCTACAGGTAGCTCTTGCCACTGTTGATGTCAAAGTGCATGAGTCTACCATTAGAAAGAGGCTGCCCAAATTTGATCTACATGGGATGGGTGCCAGGAGGAAACCTTTGCTGTCCAGAAAGAACATCAGGGCAAGACTAAAGTTCGCCAATGAACACCGAGGCAAAGACCAGCACTTCTGGAACAATGTGCTCTGGACAGATGAGTCAAAGGTAGAGCTATTTGGCCACAGTACCAGAAGACATGTTTGGCGAAAACCAAAGACAGCATTTGACCACAAGAACCTGATACCAACTGTAAAGCATGGTGGTGGAAATATTATGGTTTGGGGCAGCTTTGCTGCATCAGCACCTGGACAGCTCACCATCATAGAATCCACTATGAATTCTTCATTGTACCAGAGGGCGCTTGAGGATAATGTGAGGCCATCTGTCGGAGAGTTGAAGCTCAACCGAAGGTGGACCTTGCAACATGACAATGACCCTAAACATACCAGTAAATCCACCAAGGAATGGCTGAAAAGAAAGAAATGGAGGGTTCTGGAATGGCCAAGTCAAAGCCCGGATCTAAATCCCATCGAGATGTTGTGGGGGGATTTGAAACGAGCTGTGCATGCAAGAAACCCCTCAAACATTGCACAGCTGAAATAATTCTGCATGGAGGAGTGGGCAAAAATTTCTCCCAGTCGATGTCAGAGACTGGTAGACAGTTACAAGAAACGCCTACTTGAGGTTGTTTCTGCCAAAGGGGACAATACCACCTATTAGAGCCAAGGGTGTACTTACCTTTTCCACATGCGAAATTTGCATTTATGTTTATTTAAATTATACAATGGACAACAAAAGTAAATGTTTGTTTCATGATATTTGTTATATTATACCACCTTTATCTGTCAATATTGTTGAAATGAAGATCAAATAGCTGCATGTTGAAATATGTTGAAAAAGTCAAAACTTTACAAGGGGTGTACTTACTTTTTCACGTGTCCAATATATATATATATATATATATATATATATATATATATATATATATATATATATATATGTATATATATATATATATATATATATATATATATATATATATATATATATATATATATATACAGACTTGGCATTTAATATGGAATTTTTTTTTTCCCTTGACTTGGGTTTACTTTCTTAACTCAGTATATCAATCTGGTGAGTTTCTTTTACACTTTGGTGATTTATTTGTTAAAAGAACCATGTCACTGATTGTCTGTCGCAGCAAGAAGTCAACAACAGGATTATATCACAGGTGGCGTGTCAAAATGTACGGACAGGTGCATTTGATGAGTGGCTTCACAGTCGGGTATACAAGGGTTGTTGCATTCTGTATTAGTGGAAAACAACTGCTGCACGTCTCCAAAAGTTATTGCCGCTTCCTCTGGAGGTGGTCCGTCAACTCGACAATGCTGTTTGTCATGGAGTGGTGGCTTTATGAAATTACGGCATGAAACAGCGTGCTATTGCTCGGCAGTATGGCATCACTCAAGGTCAGGTGTCAAATATCCTGAAACGAAATGCTCAGAGGGGTGTCCCTACTCCAATACCGAGGCCAGGACGTCCCCGCAGAACCAGAAGGAGGGATGATCGCCAGCTGCACCGGTTAGTTCGCAATGGCCGTACCAAGTCAGCTAATCGGCTTAGGGCTGAGTGGCAGCAACTGATAAATGTGCCTGTATCCAGAAGGCTAGTCAACCAACGACTGGTTCAAGCAGGCTATCGTGCCAGGCGTTCCCTGAGAAAGCCACGCCTGACCAGACAACACCGCCAGCGCCGATTGCAGTGGGCCAGAGAGCACCGTCAATGGCAGCCAGGACACTGGAATCACGTGATCTTCAGTGACGAGTCTAAATTTCTGGTCTATCGTCAAGATGGCCACGTCCGAGTGCACAGACAAGTGCATGAAGCCTACAACAAAGATTGTATAGTGCCAAGAGTCCAAGCTGGAGGTGGTGGGGTGACCGTTTGGGCTGCTTTTCATGCAGGGGGCAAAACTGACCTGGTTGCTCTGCATGGAAACCTGAACCAGTTCAGGTACAGGGCCATTCTGGAAGAAACATTGCTTCCATTTGCTCGTGCAGCCTTTTGAGGAAACTTTGTCTTCCAAGATGACAATGCACGGCCTCATCGCGCTCGCATGATCCAACACTTTCTTGCTGACCGTGGTGTAGAGCATGTGGAGTGGCCTGCCATGTCCCCGGATATGAATCCGATAGAGAACTTGTGGGCAGAATTAACGCGTCAAATCGACCACTTGGACCAGCAGCCGACCTCTGTGCGTGAATTGCAGCAGGCTATTGTCACTGCATGGCAAGCGATTCCTGTCCAAACCTTGGCAAATCTCGTGAACAGCATGCCTCAACGTGTACGTGCTCTCCTGAATGCTCGTGGGGGTTACACGAAGTACTGAACTGTAATTTTACTGTCCGTAATCCCAGTCGTAATTTAACTTCAGTTTTTGTTTAAAAAAAATTGGCTAATGTGCAAAATAAAGAGATACTTCTGGAAAACGTACAGAAGTTTAACACAGTACTGTCCATGAATTGAGTTCGATATCAGTTTACATCACTTTCAAGGATCAATTTATTTGTTTCGAAATGTCAAATGTGGTTTTTGTTTCTTTTAAAGGTCACATTAACAAAATCTAGAATAATTTCAACATAATTCCAATGAACTTTTGGTTCTAAGACATCTTGAAAAGTAAGTTCACCCCCCCCAAAAAAAATATTCCATATTAAATGCCAAGTCTGTATATATATATATATTGTTACGGTCCGCGGTTAAGGATGTTATGTTTGCCGAGCGGAGGCCCCGCGACCTAACAGTTTCCCCGATTCACCCGATTCACTCGAACGTTGGCCGTATCGCGCCACAGCTATTCAATGAGGGAAAAGACAAAGACGACGGATGTGAAGAAAAGGAATAAGAAGACGAAAAAAAGGTTGAAAATACTACTAAATTTATTTACTATTTACAGGGTCAAAATAACCAAGGAGAAGGAAAGATAAGAAAATAATTTACAGAAGCTTTTAGAGACAGTGAAAATACTAGCTGATCTAACAGGCTTAACTTATTCCCAGGGACAAGACAAAAGACAGAATACGAACACACTTACACGGGGAATGATGATAGGAATGGCAGGTGGATGGCTGGGGGGAGAGGGAGGTCCAATGGGTCCGGCAGCACGATCGGCGCGTTGGGCAGCCGCCGTTCCTTCGCGGCCATGCTCCAAACTGCCGTCCAGGCCCCACGCTGCTGTGGCTGCAGTTTCGGTGGCTCAAGCTGCTGTGGATGCAACCGCCACTCTTGTCATGGACCTCTCTTTGTCATGGACCTCTCTTTGTCATGGACCTCTCTTTGTCATGGACCTCTCTTGTCATGGGCCCCTCTACGCAGCTTTGCTCTGATGACTCCTCTTTATCACTCTTGCGCCCGCGCTTTTATAACGCCTCCGGCGATTAAGCCGCCGGCCTTCAGGACACGCCCATCGGTGTGCTCACCTCGGCCATGGTTGGTCGTGCGACCCTCTGGCTCCGCCCTTGATGACGACGGGCGGGCACGCCTTTCTTCCCCGACCCAAGCACATATTCAATGGCGGCTTTGGAGGGGATGTAATTGGCAAATTGAGGCTTGGCCATGACGAAAGGGGAAATGGAGGTTTTTGGGAATGGGAATGAAGGGAATCTATCTATTTCACTTGGTGCAATGGAGTGTCATTTTAATGGAAGACAAGGCCTTACCCTAAAACACATAATAGAGATATAAGCTACTGAACAAGGGTTTTATAGTGTCCTTCAATGGATGCTTTATGGAAATAACTACCGGAACGCCCTTTGACCTTTACACAACACTGGAGGCAGGAGGGGCCAGACTAGAGCAATAATAATAATACACACAATAAAAAAAATACAGTCCTCATATCCGCAACACTGCACCCTCCTCCTCTTAGGCACGACCCGGGCCTACAACTTTAATTTAGTGTGACACGTAGGTGTAGTTCCCTCTACTTTTAACCTGACCCTGAGTGCGACAGTTTTAAAACATAGATAAATATGTCCCGCTGCTCCATTGCACCCTGCCTAACAGACTCACGCCCACAGCTAACCGAATTGCGGAATGGTCTTCAAACTACACACTGACGGTGGGGAGCATTATTTACAGTGACGCTATTTTATTTACAAAACGCAACCCAGGACCTGTGATTGTTCTTTCTGGGGGGGAGACAGTCTGCTCTGCATCGACGCACCATGAAAGTACCCAAAACGCACCAACACACCCTCAAGCACCAATTGGTGCACAGTCATCACTGTCCATCAAAATAAACCAACAACCCCTAACCCTGCAGGTGGTCTCTTGCTCTTCGGCTCCCTCTGCTGGCTATTTGCTTTCTTCCAGATGTTGTCATTTTCTCTCATTTTCTTACTGGCGGCCTATTTGAGCATAAAATGAAATGCACTCAACGTGTCCATTTTTATTTATTTTATTTATGGCCCACAGGGCCGACTAGTGTGGTTCACCTGTGGGGCATCGGTGCCCTGTGGCCAAGGTCCGCCAGCAAGATTTCGGGCCTTCATGGCCGGTTCCAGCAGAGGGGCCATGCCCCAACCCATGGGGCCCATAAGTGGTGCTCGGCCACAGTGGTGTGGTCCATAATGTGGTGCATCGATGTAGACAGCTGGTTCTGGGAGTTCCGGGCGCACAATGGCGCACTCACGCACGCTCCCCTCGGTGCCCAGTGGCGCTCAGGTCCTCATGTGGGAGACAAAAGGGGGGACAAGACAGATGAGCGAGGGGTAAGGTCTCAAGGGTACACATCACACAAGGCAATGCAAGGCGAAGTGCGTACGGAGAGCGAAGTGAGAAAGCTCGTCCCTACCGTACGTCACCCCCCCTGTCACCTACTCTACCCTTGCCCTTGCCCCATATTTACAAAATCTACACATTTCACAAATCCGTCGCTACCGTCACATCTTCCCCCTATACCAAATTCGTCTTCACTCCCTCTAACCAAAATTTGCCATCACCCAATTCATCATCAATCCTCATAAGGAGGAAGAGATGGAACAACAAAGCACAATGTCACACCCACGTCATGATGCGTCTCACATTCCAAACATCTGCACAATAAAAATAATAAAACATGGCATGGTGTGGAGTTACGTCACCTCAGGTGAGTGGATGCAGATGGTGCGAGGAGACTTCAATCCTAACTATCCTCTAAATGACTTTAATACACTTTACACGACCCGGGGTCTTTCCCTGCCAATCCATTGGCCACTTACACTATGGGTTCTAAAAAACCAATTCCCATTGACCAAACTGTGGTGCTTCTCAATTTGGGGTCTCACTCCCCCGATTCATCTCCCGGTGCCCTTGCACAATTTCTGGGCTGAGACGTGTAGCTCTCCCAGCAGGTCTACCCACCTGCACACCTCCACCACTGTAGTTGCCAACCGAGCTTACCTAGCTCCTCACCCTAACCTAACTAACTGGGGAAGGCCCCTCCTGGCTCTGTCACCCCTTGGTGCCCTCTGGCACTGGGCTACCCGGGTCCGTCCTCCGGATCCTCGGGCCCCATCCACAACAACTCTACCGGCTCCCAGAGCCCACCTGCGGCCTCACCTGGCCGACATCCTCACAGTGGTGGAGGTGCCCAACCCAACTACACACACTAACAGGCTACACGCCCAGCCATTTCCACAACACTAATGCACCCATCCAAATACCATTCTTTCACCCGCACCACAGATGCCAATATCCAACCACAATTTACCTATACCCTCTACCTAACACTTACACTATCCTCCCCGGGTATTCGTGATGGGGGTCCATCCTTCCCCCATTCACACCTTCGCACCATCCACTCCACTCCATAGTTTCCACCATACTCACTCCACGACCATCCATTCCAATACTCCATATATTCCACACAACCATTCTCCATACACCTGTTGTTGCACACCGGTGTAATCACCTGGTGCCACCTGCACCCTCCTTCCTTCCTGGACCATTTGGTCAACACAACACACATCACCATCACCATCACTCAAACACTGCTCCATACACCTGTTCAGTTGCACACCTGTGCAATCACACCTGTTCCTTACACACTTTTCACAATACACTTCTATACACTTCCAACACTCACACGGCATCGTCTAAACTACCTGTTGCCCTGCTAACTTAGTGCTCCCCGTCTTCCCTTTAAACTAAGCACATACCACGTCATTATCATCCACTCCACTCTAATCTACCTGCGTCCCCACTACCGGTATCATTGTCACTACCTAACCTTAACGTTACCTAATGTCAATCTCCTAGGTCCCTACACATTATCCAAACCCTCCCTCGGCGAGCTTACACTGCCATAAACCCCATAACCTAGTGCTCCTTTGCCCCCGGTGTGAGAGATGGTGGATTGGCCATCCCATCACATGGGGCATCTCTTACTATAAATTTTGCTCGTCCAATTTCCACAAATCAAAAATTTTCCAATTACCGCCAATTCTACTCACGATTCTAAATTTCGTATCAAATCACTATCACTATCACCATCATCACAGTCCACTCACTAGTGCCTCTCGTTGCGCTAATTCACTTCCAAAGCCCGGCTTCATAAAGCCGAGCAATGAATGCGGGTTGTTTGGTGCCGGCGGTTGGGTGCGTCCTACACTCGGTGAAGGGAAGGAGGTTTACTCGTGCCGAGATCCCACGCACCACCTCGGCACGGAGCCATCCAATGTCCCGATCTCGACCTGCCGGAACGCCTCAACAAAAAGGGGTCGCCATGACGACCCTTCCTATCGGGCTGCCCGTTCCGCCTAGCGGAGCACGGACGCGGCCGTTCCAAGCGCGGCCCAGCGTGGATCACGTACGGCGGTCCTTTCGAACCCGCCGTGGTTCGGATCGCCGCTGGTCCTCGCGGCACGCGAAACCCGGCACGCACCGAGGGCCCGATTCGGCTAAACGTCGTTCTAACCGCTAACCCGGTTACCGTCGATGCCTCACCTGCATGCTCACACCCCGCAGCCCGTTCCTTGCTCATACATCCAGCTGTTCCCATGCTCCTCGTCATTGCACCTTATCTTACACACCTAGGTACACTCATTCCGCTCACAGACTTGGTCACACACCTGACCACCGAACACCTTTGCACACACTCGTCGTTCGCACACCTCACCAACACACCTCTTCGCGCCCCCTCCTCGGTCACCTCCTCTGTGACAATCACAGGTGTGCTCTCACTCGCACACCCAACCACGTGCCTCACTACCAACTCAAGTGTGCATTCCCACACACGCTCTACCATTCCAGGTGTGCATCCTTCCATTCCAGGTGTACATCCTCTCTCACCTGTCACAACCAACTCACGCTCCGTGTCACTCTCACTACTTTCACCACCACTCTTGACAGCGCACTCGCCCTTACTCTCGACAGCGCACTCTTTCCTGATGCACCTGTCCGTTACACACCTTTCTCGCACATCCTCTTGCGCACACTCTCCCGTTACTTCCTCCGTAACACTCACCACAGGCGTGCATCCTCCCTTACTCTTGACAGCGCACTCTTTCCCCATGCACCCGTCCGTTACACACCTTTCTCACGCATCCTCTTGCGCACACTCTCCCGTTACTTCCTCCGTAACACTCACCACAGGTGTGCACTTTCTTGTTACATCCTCTGTAACACTCCTCACAACGCGCTTCCATGTGCTCCCTCGCACACGCGCTACGACCGACTCACTCTCGACAGCACACTCACTCCTCGGCGCGCACTTTTTCCTCACACGCCCCAGAGTCGGACATTCTCGCACACCTCCTCCGCACACCGGACCTGTCGCACACTTCACCAACGGCCTTTCATGAACACCCGGATCCAAATCAATCCCCAAGCCGACTGAAGCTCCCCTCACATCATATACATTTCCTCGTATATCGCCACTCACCTTGGCACCACGTCTCCGCACCTCCTTCACCACCTGCAAACTCTTTATTTGGTTAGTGAGCACCACATCACGATTTGAGCACCGACCTTGAACATATTCCATCACCTCCTCCTGTATTTCTCTCTTTGTTTCTGTCCGTCTCTTCTTAATTTCACTCACCTCGTCTGCCACTTCCTCTAATTTTTGCTTCACCTCTTTTATTTCCCGGTGCATCTCCTCTATCTCGTCCTCTAAGGCGACCGTGACCGTCTCTATGTGCATCCTCACCTGCCGGTCCTTTGTCTCCATTACCTCTGTCACCTCGTCCAACCTCATTGTCAGTCTCTCACGTACCATCTGACATTGCTTCTGTGTCGCTATCAAGTCGTCCTTGATGTCTCTTTGTGTCGCTTTCAACCCTCCTAGTACCGCAGTGTTCTTTTGTACCTGCTCCACTAACTCCGTCTGTCCCACCGTCAGCTGTTCCACCTCCTCCGTCAAGTCCTCTATGCCCCCTTGTAACTTTGCCGTCCCATTTCTCACCTCTTTCTCTATACGCTTTTCGCCTCGCTTTACCTCCTCGCGTACCCCCGAGACCTCCTCACTTACACCTCGTCGTATCTCCTCTTTCATCTCCTCCATCTCTTTTGTAGATGCCACTCTCATCTGTCCTAATTCATCCCTCTGAGCATCCAATTTGGCTTCTACCCCGATTTTCACCTCCTCTATCTGCTCTCCCATTTGTTTAATTTCTCGGGCAGATTGCTCCCCTATTTCCCGCAATTTGTTTTCCATCTTGTTTTCTAACACCTCTAACCCATTTTTCACCCCTTCTATCCCATTGTCTAACCCCTCAAATTTCTTGTCTAACACCTTAAAATTATTGTCTAACTCCTCAAATTTCTTGTCTAACCCCTTAAAATTATTGTCTATCTTCCCAATTTGGGCACTGGTACCCCTCGCTTCGTCCCTCATTACCCCCAATTGCTCACCCTGAGCATCCATCCGGTTCCCCATTTGTCCCATTTGGCCCTCCAATCGCTCACCCTGAGCATCCATCCGGTTCCCCATTTGTCCCATTTGGCCCTCCAATCGCTCACCCTGAGCATCCATCCGGTTCCCCATTCTGTTTTCCAATCCTCCGATTTGGTTTCCCAATTGCTCACTATTCTTGTCCATAAGGGCCTTCATTTGCATCATAAAAAGGTTCAAATCCACTGGTGGCGCTGCTACGGTCGCGGGCGCCGTAGCCATGTGCGAGGCGTCATTTTGCGCGCCTGAAACCTCGTGCGCGAGAGCGCCATTTTGCACGCCTGAATCCTCCTCAACCACATTGCCAATGTTCTCCTCCTCTCTTTCATCCACATACATTTCCCCGAGGTCCTGGGTCGATTCTACCCCGTCTATCTCTCCCACCGACATCCCGTCGCCTTGACCAGCCATGGCGCGATTTCAAAATTCGGGTTTTGTAAAACAAAAGCAATTTTGGTACTTTGTAATTTTGAGCGCGTTAAGCGCTTCAGGTCCGAATCCGATACTTCTGACACCAATTGTTACGGTCCGCGGTTAAGGATGTTATGTTTGCCGAGCGGAGGCCCCGCGAACTAACAGTTTCCCCGATTCACCCGATTCACTCGAACGTTGGCCGTATCGCGCCACAGCTATTCAATGAGGGAAAAGACAAAGACGACGGATGTGAAGAAAAGGAATAAGAAGATGAAAAAAAGGTTGAAAATACTACTAAATTTATTTACTATTTACAGGGTCAAAATAACCAAGGAGAAGGAAAGATAAGAAAATAATTTACAGAAGCTTTTAGAGACACAGTGAAAATACTAGCTTATCTAACAGGCTTAACTTATTCCCAGGGACAAGACAAAAGACAGACTACGAACACACTTACACGGGGAATGATGATAGGAATGGCAGGTGGATGGCTGGGGGAGAGGGAGGTCCAACGGGTCCGGCAGCACGATCGGCGCGTTGGGCAGCCGCCGTTCCTTCGCGGCCCTGCTCCAAACTGCCGTCCAGGCCCCACGCTGCTGTGGCTGCAGTTTCGGTGGCTCAAGCTGCTGTGGATGCAACCGCCACTCTTGTCATGGACCTCTCTTTGTCATGGACCTCTCTTTGTCATGGACCTCTCCTTGTCATGGACCTCTCTTTGTCATGGACCTCTCTTGTCATGGACCCCTCTACGCAGCTTTGCTCTGACGACTCCCTCTTTATCACTCTTGCGCCCGCGCTTTTATAACGCCTCCGGCGATTAAGCCGCCGGCCTTCAGGACACGCCCATCGGTGTGCTCACCTCGGCCATGGTTGGTCGCGTGACCCTCTGGCTCCGCCCTTGATGACGACGGGCGGGCACGCCTTTCTTCCCTGACCCAAGCACATGTTCAATGGCGGCTGTGGAGGGGATGTAATTGGCAAATTGAGGCTTGGCCATGACGAAAGGGGAAATGGAGGTTTTTGGGAATGGGCATGAAGGGAATCTATCTATTTCACTTGGTGCAATGGAGTGTCATTTTAATGGAAGACAAGGCCTTACCCTAAAACACATAATAAAGATATAAGCTACTGAACAAGGGTTTTATAGTGTCCTTCAATGGATGCTTTATGGAATTAACTACCGGAACGCCCTTTGACCTTTACACAACACTGGAGGCAGGAGGGGCCAGACTCAAGCAATAATAATAATACACACAATAAAAAAAATACAGTCCTCATATCCGCAACAATATATATATATATATATATATATATATATATATATATATACATATATATATATATACATATATATATATATATATATATATATATATATATATATATATATATATATATATATATATATAAAAAATGTATATATATATATATATATATATATATATATATATATATATATATATATACAGACTTGGCATTTAATATGGAATTTTTTTTTGTGGGGGTGAACTTACTTTTCAAGATGACTTCGAACCAAAAGTTCATTGGAATTATGTTGAAATTATTCTAGATTTTGTTAATGTGACCTTCAAAAGAAACAAAAACCACATTTGACATTTCAAAGCAAATAAATTGATCCTTGAAAGTGATGTAAACTGATATCGAACTAAATTCACGGACAGTACTGTGTTAAACTTCTGTGCGTTTTCCAGAAGTATCTCTTTATTTTGCACATTAGCCAAAAAATTTTTTAAACAAAAACAAAAGTTAAATTACGACTGGGATTACGGAGAGAAAAATTACAGTTCAGTTCTTCGTGTAACCCCCACGAGCATTCAGGAGAGCACGTACACGTTGAGGCATGCTGTTCACGAGATTTGCCAAGGTTTGGACAGGAATCGCTTGCCATGCAGTTACAATAGCCTGCTGCAATTCACGCACAGAGGCAGGCTGCTGGTCCAAGTTGTCGATTTGATGCGTTAATTCTGCCCACAAGTTCTCTATCGGATTCATATCCGGGGACATGGCAGGCCACTCCATATGCTCTCCACCACGGTCAGCAAGAAAGTGTTGGATCATGCGAGCACGATGAGGCCGTGCATTGTCATCTTGGAAGACAAAGTTTCTTCGAAAGGCTGCACGAACAAATGGAAGCAATGTTTCTTCCAGAATGGCCCTGTGCTTGAACTGGTTCAGGTTTCCATTCAGAACAACCAGGTCAGTTTTGCCCCCTGCATGAAAAGCAGCCCAAACCGTCACCCCACCACCTCCAGCTTGGACTCTTAGCACTATAAAATCTTCGTTGTAGGCTTTATGCACTTGTCTGCGCACTCGGACGTGACCATATTGACGATAGACCAGAAATCTAGACTTGTTACTGAAGATCACGTGATTCCAGTGTCCTGGCTGCCATTGACGGTGCTCTCTGGCCCACTGCAATCGGCGGTGGCGGTGTTGTGTCGTCAGACGTGGCTTTCTCAGGGGACGCCTGGTGCGATAGCCTGCTTGAACCAATCGTTGGTTGACTAGCCTTCTGGATTCAGGCACATTTGTCAGTTGCTGCCACTCAGCCCTGAGCCGATTAGCTGACTTGGTACGGCCATTGCGGACTAACCGGTGCAGCTGGCGATCATCCCTCCTTGTGGTTCTGTGGGGACGTCCTGACCTCGGTATTGGAGTAGGGACACCCCTCTGAGCATTTCGTTTCAGGATCTGTGACACCTGACCTTGAGTGATGCCATACTGCCGAGCAATAGCGCACTGTTTCAGGCCGGAATTTCGTAAAGCCACCGCTAAATGACAAACAGCATTGTCGAGTTGACGGACCATCTCCAGGGGAAGCGGCAATAACTTTTGTAGATGTGCAGCAGTTGTTTTCCACTAATACAGGATGCAACAACCCTTATATACCCGACTGTGAAGCCAATCGTCAAATGTACCTGTCCGTACATTTTGTCACGCCACCTGTGATATAATCCTGTTATTGACTTCTAGCTGCGACAGACAATCAGTGACATGGTTCTTTTAACAAAGAAATCACCGAAGCGTAAAAGAAACTCACCAGATTGTTATACCGAGTTCAGAAAGTAAACTCAAGTCAAGAAAAAAAAAAAGATTCCATATTAAATGCCAAGTCTGTATATATTACGAAGTGGTATTCAAACTGGAAGGTTTGATTTTATTTACCTGTTTTTAGCTCACCTGAAGCTAGTTCCGGAATGCGATGGCGTGTCGTCAGTCTGTCAGTCCGTAAACACCTGCAACTTCTTTTCCCGAAACTGCTGATGGGATTCGCACAATGATATTTGGTATGTTGCAACTCAAGTTTGTTCACGGCATTAAAAAAAATTGGGCTCGAGGAGGTCTCCCTGTGTCAAAGTGGATCCAGGTTTGATCCCCCAAAATAGGAATTTGCTTTCTTCTCTGAAATTACACACACTACTTCTGATGAAACTTTACCACAACGTTAATTACTCGTCATGTACCAAAGTTTGTTCACGGCATTAAAAAAAAATCTGGCCCGAAGGGGTTCTACCTCCAGTGGGGGTTGATCCCCCAAAATAAGTAATTGCTTTCTTCTCAGAAACTACACAAACAATTTCAATGAAACTTGACCACAACCTTAATTACCCATGGTGTACCAATGTTTGTTCACGGTATTAGAAAAGTTGGGGTCGAAAAGGAACTACGTGGGTGGTGGGGAGGGTTTGCCCCCCTCCCCAAAATGGTATTTTTTTGTTTCAAGTCTTATGATTACGATTAGTATGATTCTACATTCTGCCTTGTCTCCTAGCAACCATTGAAGTTGGTTTAAATACCGTGATACTGTTTAAAATACCTTTAGTCGGTGCAGTATACCGTTTATTCTACCAGGTGAGTTCCCGGGGTATTACTCCCGCCAGGGAGTAACGCATTCGATCGTGTTCGTCCGTGTGTGCGTAGGTGTGTTCGTATGTTTGTATGTTTGTGTGTTTGTGGACAAGATATATGGAAAAGTTCTGAACGGATTTGGATGAAAGTTGGTGGGATGATTGCCCTTGGGATAAGGAAGAATTGATTAGTTTTTGGTGAAGCTCAGGATATTATTCCGGATCCAGGAATTTTTTGAAGGATTTTTTTTACCATTGGAAGATAGGGCTCAGCAGCGGCCACCCACGGCGGGAGTATGCACTCTTCTGAGTGGCGTTCGAGATGCCCCTATGTTTATAAGTTACAGAACGAGTTTGACTTTCAGGTCGTTTCATTAATTTTTAAAACATGTTACAAAATTTTTTAAAAATCCATTCATAGGCACTGGTAGAGGGGATAGGCACTGGTTTGTATTGTAATAGGCACTGGTTTAGGATAGGCACATTCAGGATAGGCACATTCAGGATAGGGATAGGCACATTCATAGGCACTGGTTTGTATTGTAAATCAATTGTCACTCTCGTTTTGGTCTTTTTCACATTTCCTCGATGACAGTAAATGATAAATTTAATGACAGTAAATGACAGTATTTACTGATGACACTTTACTGATTAAACTTTACTGATGACACTTTACTGATGACACTTTACTGATTAAACTTTACTGATGACACTTTACTTTACTTTACTGATGACACTTTACTGATTTACTGTATTTACTGATGACACTTTACTTTACTTTACTGATGACACTTTACTGATTTACTGTATTTACTGTATTTGCTGATGACACTTTACTTTACTTTACTGATGACACTTTACTGATTTACTGATTTACTTTATTTACTGATGACACTTTACTGATTTACTGTATTTACTGTTTTTACTGATGACATTTTACTTTACTTTACTGATTTACTGATTTACTGTATTTACTGATGACACTTTACTTTACTTTACTGATTTACTGATTTACTGTATTTACTGATGACACTTTACTTTACTTTACTGATGACACTTTACTGATTTACTGATTTACTGCATTTACTGATGACACTTTACTTTACTTTACTGATTTACTGATTTACTGTATTTACTGATGACACTTAACTTTACTTTACTGATTTACTGTATTTACTGTTTTTACTGATGACACTTTACTCTACTTTACTGATGACACTTTACTGATTTACTGATTTGCTTTATTTACTGATGACACTTTACTGATTTACTGATTTACTGTATTTACTGATGACATTTTACTTTACTTTACTGATTTACTGATTTACTGTATTTACTGATGACACTTTACTTTACTTTATTGATTTACTGATTTACTGTATTTACTGATGACACTTTACTTTACTTTACTGATGACACTTTACTGATTTACTGATTTACTGCATTTACTGATGACACTTTACTTTACTGATTTACTGTATTTACTGATGACACTTAACTTTACTTTACTGATTTACTGTATTTACTGATGACACTTTACTTTACTGATGACACTTCACTGATTTACTCATTTACTGTATTTACTGATGACTGACAGTATTTACTGATGACAGTAAATTATGTGAAATTTATAATGTGTTTTAAAAAACAATGCCCCGTTTGGTATAACAGATTATTTATTTATTTAATATTAAGCTTTTTTTGTTGTTATTGAACAGAAAAGGACTGACTGTGCTCGTTATAACAACATATTTTAGAGATTTTCATCCTCTTTGTCTGAGCTTGTCTGCGTGTTCGTGTACATTTCTAAGGACAATAATGTCCGCTGGTGATGAAAAAGCGAGTCGATTGATGACGAGGTTTATTAGGTAGTGAAATAGTGATCAATCTCGGTGATTGATGAATAAACGATACCTGTTATTACCTCCGCCACCGAAGGTGCACAGAGGTTAGCTTTTCACCCCTGGTCTGTCTGTTTGTCTGTGAGCAGCACATCTCAAAAGGTTGTGGAAGGATTCGGACAAATTTTTGTGGATAGTTTGAGTATTAACAAGGACGAAATTTTGTGGACATGTTGAGTATGTGATAAGGACGAAATTTTGTGGACAGGTTGACTATGTGATAAGGACGAAATTTTGTGGACATGTTGAGTATGTGACAAGGACGAAATTTTGTGGACAGGTTGAGTATGTGACAAGGACGAAATTTTGTGGACAGGTTGACTATGTGATAAGGACGAAATTTTGTGGACAGGTTAAGTATGTGACAAGGACGAAATTTTGTGGACATGTTGAGTATGTGATATGGACGAAATTTTGTGGACAGTTTGAGTATGTGACAAGGACGAAATTTTGTGGACAGTTTGAGTATTTGACAAGGACGAAATTTTGTGGACAGTTTGAGTATTTGACAAGGACGAAATTTTGTGGACAGGTTGAGTATGTGACAAGGACGAAATTTTGTGGACATGTTGAGTATTTGATAAGGACGAAATTTTGTGGACATGTTGAGTATGTGATATGGACGAAATTTTGTGGACAGTTTGAGTATGTGACAAGGACGAAATTTTGTGGACAGGTTGAGTATTTGACAAGGACGAAATTTTGTGGACAGGTTGAGTATGTGACAAGGACGAAATTTTTGTGGATAGTTTGAGTATTAACAAGGACGAAATTTTGTGGACATGTTGAGTATGTGACAAGGACGAAATTTTGTGGACATGTTGAGTATGTGATAAGGACGAAATTTTGTGGACAGTTTGACTCTATGACAAGGATGAAATTTTGTGGACAGTTTCAGTATTTAATAAGGACGAAATTTTGTGGACAGTTTGAGTATGTGACAAGGACGAAATTTTGTGGACAGGTTGAGTATTTGACAAGGACGAAATTTTGTGGACAGGTTGAGTATGTGACGAGGACGAAATTTTGTGGACAGGTTGAGTATTTGACAAGGACGAAATTTTGTGGACAGGTTGAGTATGTGACAAGGACGAAATTTTTGTGGATAGTTTGAGTATTAACAAGGACGAAATTTTGTGGACATGTTGAGTATGTGACAAGGACGAAATTTTGTGGACATGTTGAGTATTTGATAAGGACGAAATTTTGTGGACATGTTGAGTATGTGATAAGGGCGAAATTTTGTGGACATGTTGAGTATGTGATATGGACGAAATTTTGTGGACAGTTTGAGTATTTAATAAGGACGAAATTTTGTGGACAGTTTGACTATATGACGACGAAATTTTGTGGACAGTTTCAGTATTTAATAAGGACGAAATTTTGTGGACAGTTTGACTATATGACGACGAAATTTTGTGGACAGTTTCAGTATTTAATAAGGACGAAATTTTGTGGACAGTTTGAGTATGTGACAAGCACGAAATTTTGTGGACAGGTTGAGTATGTGACAAGGACGAAATTTTGTGGACAGGTTGAGTATGTGACAAGGACTAAATTTTGTGGACAGGTTGAGTATTTGACAAGGACGAAATTTTGTGGACATGTTGAGTATTTGACAAGGACGAAATTTTGTGGACAGTTTGACTATATGACGACGAAATTTTGTGGACAGTTTCAGTATTTAATAAGGACGAAATTTTGTGGACAGGTTAAGTATGTGACAAGGACGAAATTTTGTGGACAGGTTGAGTATGTGACAAGGACGAAATTTTGTGGACAGGTTGAGTATTTGACAAGGACGAAATTTTGTGGACAGGTTGAGTATGTGACAAGGACGAAATTTTGTGGACAGGTTGAGTATGTGACAAGGACGAAATTTTTGTGGATAGTTTGAGTATTAACAAGGACGAAATTTTGTGGACAGTTTCAGTATTTAATAAGGACGAAATTTTGTGGACAGTTTGAGTCTGTGACAAGGACGAAATTTTGTGGACAGTTTGAGTATGTGACAAGGACGAAATTTTGTGGACAGGTTGAGTATGTGACAAGGGCGAAATTTTGTGGACAGGTTGAGTATTTGACAAGGACGAAATTTTGTGGACAGGTTGACTGTGTGACAAGGACGAAATTTTTGTGGATAGTTTGAGTATTAACAAGGACGAAATTTTGTGGACATGTTGAGTATGTGATAAGGACGAAATTTTGTGGACAGTTTGACTCTATGACAAGGACGAAATTTTGTGGACAGTTTGAGTATTGAATAAGGAATAAATTTTGTGGACAGTTTGAGTCTGTGACAAGGACGAAATTTTGTGGACAGGTTGAGTATTTGACAAGGACGAAATTTTGTGGACAGTTTGAGTATTTGATGAGGACGAAATTTTGTGGACAGGTTGAGTATGTGACAAGGACGAAATTTTGTGGACAGGTTGAGTATTTAATAAGGACGAAATTTTGTGGACAGTTTGAGTATGTGACAAGGCCGAAATTTTGTGGACAGTTTGAGTATTTGATGAGGACGAAATTTTGTGGACAGGTTGAGTATGTGACAAGGACAAAATTTTGTGGACAGGTTGAGTATTTGATTAGGACGAAATTTTGTGGACATGTCGAGTATGTGACAAGGACTAAATTTTGTGGACAGGTTAAGTATGTGACAAGGACTAATTGATGAAATTTTTGCGAATATCCAGATCCGGATACGAGAATTTCTTCAGCGATTCTTCACCATTGCGATGTCTCAAAGGGTTGTGGACAGATTTGGACGAAACTTGGTGGAGAGCTTGGGTGTCTGACAAGGACGAATCGTTTCGATTTTAGTGAAGAACCGAATACGGATAGGATCAAAAAAAAAATTTTTTTAAGTGAGACCATGATTGAGTGATGGGGCCAAAACCGATATATAGCACAATATTTCAAAAGGTGTCTAACTTTCGGTGCAGGCCGATTTTATTTTGGTTCAGACCTGAATCCAGATCCTCACTATCAGTGGATACAAAACTTAAACTGTTCTGAGTCTACCTGAGTTTACCTGGTACAGAACAATGTGTCCTGCTTATTATTTATTACCTCATTAATTCGAGTTTTTTGTATTTGTTTGGCCTCCTCATCTCAAAAAGGGCTTTTGGGCTAAAGTCAAGGCGAACAGGAAACATTCCCAAACAAAGTTACGAACCGTCCATGTTTCCAAACTAAATATCATTGCGATGATTTAAAGTAACTTTTTGAAATCCACTGATGACATTTACGTTGCAGTTTTAACCGAAAATATGAACATGAATTTGATACTGAGAATAAATCGTACAAATACCATGGTATAGAAAATGTAATGGGCTTGATGGACGTGGGTACATTATACATAAAGATGTGATGGGTATGGTATACACATTATGCATAACGATGTGATGGGTATGGTATACACATTATGCATAACGATGTGATGGGTATGGAATACACATTATACATAACGATGTGATGGGTATGGCATACACATTATACATAAAGATGTGATAGGTATGGTATACACATTATACATAAAGATGTGATGGGTATGGCATACACATTACACATAACGATGTGATGGGTATGGTATACACATTATGCATAACGATGTGATGGGTATGGCATACACATTATACATAAAGATGTGATGGGTATGGTATACACATTATACATAACGATGTGATGGGTATGGTATACACATTATGCATAACGATGTGATGGGTATGGAATACACATTATACATAACGATGTGATGGGTATGGCATACACATTATACATAACGATGTGATGGGTATGGCATACACATTATACATAAAGATGTGATGGGTCCTTGATCAGTGTGGCTCAGTCATCCTTGTTGGGCAGTGTGGTTCAGTCGTCCTTGTCAGGCAGTGTGTGGCTCGGTCGTCCCTGTCGGCCAGTGTGCGGCTCGGTCGTCCCTGTCGGCCAGTGTGCGGCTCGGTCGTCCCTGTCGGCCAGTGTGCGGCTCGGTCGTCCCTGTCGGCCAGTGTGCGGCTCGGTCGTCCCTGTCGGCCAGTGTGCGGCTCGGTCGTCCCTGTCAGCCAATGTATGGCTCATTCATCCTTGTTTGTCAGTGTGGCTCGGTTGTCCCTGCCAGCCAGTGTGCGGCACGGTTGTCCTTGTCGACCAGTGTGTGGCTCGGTCATCCTTGCCGGCCAGTGTGCGGCTCGGTCGTCCCTGTCGGCCAGTGTGCGGCTCGGTCGTCCTTGTCGACCAGTGTGTGGCTCAGTCGTCCTTGTCGGCCAGTATGTTGCTCAGTGGTCCTTGTCGGCCATTGTGTGGCTCGGTTTTCCTTGTCGGCCAGTGTGCGGCTCGGTCGTCCCTGTCGGCCAGTGTGCGGCTCGGTCGTCCCTGTCGGCCAATGTATGGCTCATTCATCCTTGTTTGTCAGTGTGGCTCGGTTGTCCCTGCCAGCCAGTGTGCGGCACGATCGTCTTTGTCGGCCAGTGTGTGGCTCGGTCATCCTTGCCGGCCAGTGTGCGGCTCGGTCGTCCCTGTCGGCCAGTGTGCGGCTCGGTCGTCCCTGTCGGCCAGTGTGCGGCTCGGTCGTCCCTGTCGGCCAGTGTGCGGCTCGGTCGTCCCTGTCGGCCAGTGTGCGGCACGGTCGTCCTTGTCGACCAGTGTGTGGCTCGATCGTCTTTGTCGGCCAGTGTGTGGCTCGGTCATCCTTGCCGGCCAGTGTGTCGCTCGGTCGTCCTTGTCGGCCAGTGTGTGGCTCGGTCTTCCTTGTCGGCCAGTCTGCTGCTCGGTCGTCCTTGTCGACCAGTGTGTGGCTCAGTCGTCCTTGTCGGCCAGTATGTTGCTCAGTGGTCCTTGTCGGCCATTGTGTGGCTCGGTTTTCCTTGTCGGCCAGTGTGTGGCTCCGTCGTCCTTGTCGGCCAGTGTGTGGCTCGATCGTCCTTGTCGGCCAGTCTGTGGCTCGGTCATCCCTGTCGGCCAGTGTGTGGCTCGGTCGTCCTTGTCGGCCAGTGTGTGGCTCGATCGTCGTTGTCGGCCAGTCTGTGGCTCGGTCATCCCTGTCGGCCAGTGTGTGGCTCGGCCTTCCTTGTCGGCCAGTCTGTGGCTCGGTCATCCCTGTCGGCCAGTGTGTGGCTCGGCCTTCCTTGTCGGCCAGTGTGTGGCTCGGTTGTCCTTGTCGGCCATTGTGTGGCTCGGTTTTCCTTGTCGGCCAGTGTGTGGCTCGGTCGTCCTTGTCGGCCAGTGTGTGGCTCGATCGTCCTTGTCGGCCAGTCTGTGGCTCGGTCATCCCTGTCGGCCAGTGTGTGGCTCGGCCTTCCTTGTCGGCCAGTGTGTGGCTCGGTTGTCCTTGTCGGCCAGTGTGTGGCTCAGTCATCCTTGTTGGCCAGTATGTGGCTCGGTCGTCCTTGTCGACCAGTGTGTGGCTCGGTCGTCCCTGTCGTCCAGTGTGTGGCTCGGTCTTCCTTGTCGGCCAGTGTGTGGCTCGGTCATCCTTGTCGGCCAGTGTGCGTCTCGGTCGTCCTTGTCGGCCAGTGTATGGCTCGGTCGTCCTTGTCGGCCAGTATGTGGCTCGGTCATCCCTGTTGGCCAGTGTGTGGCTCAGTCATCCCTGTCGGCCAGTGTGTGGCTCGGTCTTCCTTATCGGCCAGTGTGTGGCTCGATTGTCCTTGTCGGCCAGTGTGTGGCTCAGTCATCCTTGTTGGCCAGTATGTGGCTCGGTCGTCCCTGTCAGCCAGTGTGTTGCTTGGTCGTCCCTGTCGGCCAGTGTATGGTTCGGTCGTCCTTGTCGGCCAGTGTGTGACCTGGTCATCATTGTTGGCCAGTGTTTTGCTCGGTCGTCCTCGTCAGGCAGTGTGTGGCTTGGTCGGCCAGTGTATGTCTCGGTCATCCTTGTCGGCCAGTGTATGGCTTGGTCATCCTTGTTGGCCAGTGTGTGGCTCGGTCGTCCTTGTCCGCCAAGTTTGTGGCTCAGTCGTCCTCATCAGGCAGTGTATGGCTCGGTCGTCCTTGTCGGCCAATGTGTGGGTTGGTTGTCCCTTTTGGCCAGTGTATGGCTCGGTCGTCTTTGTCGGCCAGTGTGTGACTCGGTCAACATTGTCGGCCAGTGTGTTGCTCGGTCGTGTTCGTCAGGCAGTGTATGGCTTGGTCGTCCTTGTCGGCCAGTGTGTGGCATGGTCGTCCTTGTCGGCCAAGTGTGTGGCTCAGTCATCCTTGTCGGCCAGTGTGTGGTTCGGTCATCCCTGTCGGCCAGTGTGTGGCTTGGTCGTCCTTGTCGGCCAGTGTGTGGCTCGGTCGTCCTTGTCGGCCAGTGTGTGGCTCAGTCGTCCTTGTCGGCCAGTGTGTGGCTTGGTCGTCCCTGTCAGCCAGTGTGTGGCTTGGTCGTCTCTGTCGGCCAGTGTGTGGCTCGATCGTCCCTGTCGGCCAGTGTGTGGCTTGGTCGTCCTTGTCGGCCAGTGTGTGGCTCGGCCGTCCCTGTCGGCCAGTGTGTGGCTCGGTTGCCCCTGTCGGCCAGTGTGTGGCTCGGTCGTCCCTGTCGGTCAATGTGTGGCTCGGTCAGCCAATGTGGTTTGGTTGGCCTGGACACTGTTATTGTACTCTAAATGTACCTGTAGACATCTACTTTGAGTGTATTTCAAACGTTCTTTATCTCTCTGAGACGGCGTTATTAATTTATTCCTGTTTTATTACTTCCTCGGAAGCATGCACGTCCAAGTCATATGTGGTACATTTCTTTTGTAAAAGCTGATTTGTTGTTACAGTAAAAGCTGCTTTTTGTTGTCCTTCTAATTGTGCAGACACCTTCATTATGCGGCCAGTATTCTATTTCTGGGGAGAAACCACCCAGGAAATGTATCCATGTGACCATGGTGTAGGTGGTCCTGGTCGACACGTGTGGCCCCTGACTGGTCTTTGTTCAAACAGTTTATGACCATCATGCAAGGCTATTTCTTTTTTGTTATATATTTTGCAATATATTCATTGTTTTCTTGTATTTTGACTTGAAAGTAAGCTCATGAAATGATATATTTCCATAATGACCGATATTTCTTATTCATTTGGCACAAAAGATCCGATGCTGATCATGTCCGGCACAATCCCTTACAATTCGACATCTCTTGCTGACCTTTGAGAAAATATTTTTTTAAACCCATAATGACAAATTATCTGAATGTTTGTAACAACCGGGTCTATTAAAGTGTGTATTCAAGAAAGGGAATATTCTTTCACATTAGTCATTGTATAGACAGGTCAGAGGTCACAGTTTGGAGTTCAAGAAGACAAGTTAAAGAGTTAAGCACCCATATATGAATGAGAGTTGTTTTATAGGATTGAACAGTATGACATATTAGCCTGGAGTTAGTTTTGTTTGGTGTTCGATCCCATATGAGCACTTGGCTCATGAGGCTGGACCTCTGCCTACCCCCTACACCCCCCTCCACCCCCCTACCCCACACCCCTTCCCTTGGAGTGTCATATTGATTCTACTACACCAGTCGATTTCTCCATTGTCTCCAAATGTCCTTGTAATTTAAGTAAAAGTACAGAGATTTTTCTGATTGAATTTGCCCTGCACGTTTAGCATGTAAAGGGTGTTTCCCTAAAGAATGCCTTTTTTCCCGACCGGATGATTCGTTTCTGGAAAAAAGGCATTCTTTAGGGAAACACCCGTTACAATATCCTCCATGAGCCGGAGACACTAAAGGGGAAAGTGGGGGTGATATGGTTGCTCATGGATGTTGTCTTGTTAGCTTCACACAAACCGAGACAAGATGAAACTTGTCATTTGGTGTTTATGGTTGGTCGAAGCATCTAGTAAGCTTGTCTGATCGCTTGGTGCATGCTGTCTTGGTTATTCGAAAAAAGAAAAAAAAAAGGATCCACATCATGTCTGGAAATTGACATAATGGTGTTAGCTGAAGAATACACACACACACACACACACACACACACACACACACACACACACACACACACACACACACACACACACACACACACACACACACACACATACAAACACACACACATATACATACATACATACAAACACACACACATATACATACATACATACAAACACACACACACATATACATACATACATACAAACACACACACATATACATACATACATACAAACACACATACACATATACAATACAAACACACACACATATACATACATACATACAAACACACACACATATACATACATACATACAAACACACACACATATACATACATACATACAAACACACACACATATACATACATACATACAAACACACACACATATACATACATACATACAAACACACACACATATACATACATACATACAAACACACACACATATACATACATACATACATACAAACACACACACATATACATACATACATACAAACACACACACATATACATACATACATACAAACACACACACATATACATACATACATACAAACACACACACATATACATACATACATACAAACACACACACATATACATACATACATACAAACACACACATATACATACATACATACAAACACACACACATATACATACATACATACAAACACACACACATATACATTAGGGTGGTCCCCAAATGTAAACATTAACTTTTCTAAAGTGCTTTTCCATTTTTTTATTACACCTGTAGAGAGAACAAATTGGGTAAAATTTCATTTCAGTTTGAAAACTTTTACCACTGTCACATGGCCCCTGCTAATCTGCTAATCAGCACTATACAGAAATTATTTCGGTTTGTTTCAGTTACTAGGGCATGCCCGTACTATATATATATATATCTAAAATTATATCCCCCCCCTCTATTTACATGAAATGGTTTGGTCCAAAGCGAACGGCTTGCGAGTGGTGACAATCCCCCCCCTCTATTTACATGAAATGGTTTGGTCCAAAGCGAACGGCTTCCGGAGTTTGGTAAAGAAATCGCCATCGCGTACACAAACGCGCAGGAAAGCGAATGAATCGCAAATTCGTTTTTATTAGTTTTAAAACATAGTTTAACGCCAACATAGTTTGCAAACGTGAAATAAATGAATACGCTCTCAAATGTGCCATCCGAGGCAGAGTGTGCCCGCCACGTTCGGCACACGCGATCGTTCGCTGCTCTCTGATTGGTTGAATCGTTTTTTGGACATAGCTCGGTAAGTAATTGTCCGATTAATATGAAACCTTGAAAAGGCACATCCTCGGGTCCCCAGCAATATACCTGGCAAGTTAAAAGTATATCGGACCCGTGGTTGTCGAGAAACAGCGGTCACAGACAGACAAACGTACAAACGTACAGACAGAGATTACTGGAATTATAGATAGACTAGGGCATGCCCGTACTATATATATGCCCGTACTATATATCTATCTAAAATTATATCCCCCCCCTCTATTTACATGAAATGGTTTGGTTCATTCGCAACGCCAAAGCGAACGGCGAACGGCGAACGGCTTGCGAGTACAGTGACAATCCCCCCCCCTCTATTTACATGAATGGTTTGGTCCATTCGCAACGACCACAGAACCCCCCCCCCTCTATTTACATGCAATGGTTTGGTCCAAAGCGAACGGCTTCCGGAGTTTGGTAAAGCAATCGCCATCGCGTGCACAAACGCGCAGGAAAGCGAATGAATCGCAAATTCGTTTTTATTAGTTTTAAAACTTTATTAAAACATAGTTTAACGCCAACATAGTTTGCAAACGTGAAATAAATGAATACGCTCTCAAATGTGCCATCCGAGGCAGAGTGTGTCCGCCACGTTCGGCACACGCGATCGTTCGCTGCTCTCTGATTGGTTGAATCGTTTTTTGGACATAGCTCGGTAAGTAATTGTCCGATTAATATGAAACCTTGAAAAGGCACATCCTCGGGTCCCCAGCAATATACCTGGCAAGTTAAAAGTATATCGGACCCGTGGTTGTCGAGAAACAGCGGTCACAGACAGACAAACGTACAAACGTACAAACGTACAGAGATTACTGGAATTATAGAGAGATGATGGCGAGTGCAAGTACTTCAGGAAGAGCAACCAGAAAAAGAACCATGTGTGGCTGATAGGCTGCCATATTGAAAAACTACCAGAAACTCGGATCTCATCTTGGCAAGAGATTCTGCAGCGATACTTTAAGCTACATCATGCTGAGAAATTGGACATAAGCAGTGCCGCAACAACTGTTGTTCGTGAGACATTATGCATCTGGGAGAAAGCACGGATCCCCACTGCAGATGAGCGGAATATCAATGCAAAACTAGAGAGAAAAGTAGAACAATACAGATCCATCCTGAAAGGAAAGAGCCGGCGATCTGTCCCTCAGATGAAGAAAGAAGAGCAGTTTCAAACCGGTCTACGTGACTTATTTGACATTGCTCATGTTGATGTCCTTGATCTGATCAAAATACCAGAGGACCGTGAATTCCTTAAGGCACAACGGGAGCCAAGTCGACGGGGCTTTATGGTTGGTGTTGACAAGGTGCTAGCAGGAAAAGAGGAGCGGACACATCAACGCGACAAGGTGTTGACTGAAAGAGAGCAGCATGAAAAAGAGAAGCAAGCAGCCCGAGAGGAGACTCTTGAGCTAGCATCATCAACAGACAGCAGTGCTGAAGCCAGTGATCATGACGACTCTGCTGTTCTATCTGCTTCAAAGAGGCAGAGCCGAAAGCGTGCAAGTAGAATTGTTACACCGGACCTAACAGCAGCTCTCGACCGCACCAAGGTTAGCGATCGATCAGCTGTGTTCACATCTTGTCAGCAGCAGCCACTGCTCTGGGACACGACCCTTCAGAGTTGGCCATCAACCACACATCGATCAGGAAATCCAGGCGGATCCAACAGAAGACAATTGCAGGTGACATCCAGGCATCCTATGCTCCAAACACGTCTGGTGGTTCATTGGGATGGCAAGCTCCTTCCAGACGATGGGACTAAAAAAGTTGATCGCCTTCCTGTCATTGTCAGTGACCCACAAGGAACTGGAAAGCTTCTGGGTGTGCCAAAGCTGCCAGCAGGAACTGGACTAGCAACAGCTGCTGCTGTTATGCAATGCCTCGAAGAATGGCATTTGCAAGACATGGTGGCAGGTATGAGCTTTGACACGACAGCCAGCAACACTGGTTCAGCACTTTGTGCATGCACTATTTTGCAGCAAAAGCTTGGACGACCACCATTACATTTTGCCTGCCGGCATCACATTCTGGAACTAGTGGTAGAGGCAGCAATGGCAGCATTCAAACCATTTCTTGGTCCATCAAAAGGACCTGAGATAGCCGTCTTCAAGCGTTTCCAGTCAAACTGGAATTCCATTGACCAAAGCAAGTTTAAGCCAATGATGCCTGTTGACCTGGACTCTGTAGTTTCAGGTGTATTTTTAAGTTGCAAAGAAGATGTCGTTTCATTCTGCATCCAGAAACTGGAATCGGGCCAACTACGAGATGACTACCGTGAACTTCTTGAGTTGACTATTATTCTGTTTGGTGAGCGTCCTCCGAGAGGATTCAGGTTCATGCAGCCAGGAGCCATGCATCGGGCAAGATGGATGGCCCGTGTGATTTATGGAATCAAGATCTACTTGTTCCGTGATCAGTTTCGACTGACCCCAAAGGAACTCACTGGCATAAAGCGTTTTACAGCATTTGTTGGAGCAGTGTATACCAAAGCCTGGTTCAGCGCTCCATCTGCCATTGGTGCTCCCGCTGGAGACCTAGCTCTCTTAAAAGCACTCATTTTCTATCCTGATTCAGTGATTGCCGAAGCCACCAGCAAAAAGCTTTCCAATCACTTGTGGTACCTCAGCGAAGAACTGGCAGGACTTGCTCTGTTTGACGATAGTGTTGAGCTTGATGTCAAGCGAATGATAGTAGCTGCTCTTAAAGAAGAATGCCAAGAGAATCCTCAACCACAGGTACATGTGGATCTTACAGCAAAAGAAGCCATCGCTGCCAAGACTGTTGCAGATTTTGTTACTTCTGCCTCACTGCGAATTTTTACTGCATTCAAAGTCAATACTGACTTCCTAGAAAAGGACCCTGGTGAGTGGGCCGATGACCCATCATTTCAGTCATCACAGCAAGTATTGCGCGGTATTGCCACTGTCAACGACTTTGCAGAACGTGGTGTAGCATTAATACAGGACTACAATCAAGTCTTGACAAAGGATGAACAGCAGCGCCAGTACTATACCTGTTGCAAGTTGTTGAGTGGCATCGCCATCAGTTCCCCGACGCAAAGAAGATAAGGAGGAAATAATTTACCACAGAACTTATTAATGAGGAATCAATGGTCTGGAGGACTCTTACTCTGTGTGTTTATGATGATTGTCATACATTCTTACTGATTTGGGATTACATCTGAGTGTTAGTTTATTACAAAAATTTTTGTGTGTCGATACTGAAACATTGTAATTTTCAACCCATGTGTGACAGTAGTAAATAAAGTCGTATAGAAACCATCTTTGGCACATTTCATTTTTTCACAATCTATCTATAATTCCAGTAATCTCTGTGTGTGTGTGTTTGTCTGTGTGTATGTCTGTGTGTCTGTGACCGCTGTTTCTCGACAACCACGGGTCCGATATACTTTAAACTTGCCAGGTATATTGCTGGGGACCTGAGGATGTGCCTTTTCAAGGTTTCATATTAATCGGAGAAGTAGTTACCGAGCTATGTCCAAAAAACGATTCAACCAATCAGAGAGCAGCGAGCTATCACGTGTGCCGAACGTGGCGAACAGACTCTGCCTCGGACGGCACATTTGAGAGCGTATTCATTTATTTCACGTTGGCAAACTATGTTGGCGCTATGTTGGCGTTAAACTATGTTTTAAAACTAATTAAAACTAATTTGCGATTCATCGTAACTGCGATATGCGACCTTCCGGACAGTCAAATGAGGACGTCACTTCCGGACTTACGGATAGTCATAGTGACGACGTACTGATGCTGAATGTGGCGAGCAGACGCTGTAAGGTACGATCGATTGTAGTACACGTTTATAATAACTCTGCCGATACAGGCCCGATTAACTGCAGCGCCATCCGAGCTGCGGCGTCGGGACGATACATTCATTGTACGGTCACATCACGCACTTACGGGCACGCCCATGGGCCCATGGGCACGCCCATGCATGCATGGGCGAAGACATTTTTTTTTTTTTTTTTGGCAAGGAACGGGCACCCACGTACGGGCACGTCCTAGTAAGGAACAATGTTAGCAACAAGCACCTGAAAAACGTCCAATTCTATTTTTTGGTGTACATTTGAGGACCACCCTAATATACATACATACATACAAACACACACACATATACATACATACATACAAACACACACACATATACATACATTCATACAAACACACACACACACACACACACACATACACATACACATACACATACACATACACATACACATACAAACACACACACACACACAAACACACACATCCACACATACATATACATACAAACACACACACGCACACACACACACACATACACACATACACACATACACAAATACATGGTACAATATCATGGTATTTTAAACAGTATCATGGTATTTGAAACAGTATCATGATATTTTAAACAGTATCATGATATGTTAAACAGTATCATGGTATGTTAAACAGTATCATGATATGTTAAACAGTATCATGGTATTTTTAACAGTATCATGGTATTTTAAACAGTATCACGGTATTTTAAACAGTATCATGGTATTTTAAACAGTATCATGATATTTTAAACAGTATCATGATATGTTAAACAGTATCATGGTATGTTAAACAGTATCATGATATGTTAAACAGTATCATGGTATTTTAAACAGTATCATATTTTAAACAGTATCACGGTATTTTAAACAGTATCACGGTATTTTAAACAGTATCATGATATGTTAAACAGTATCATGGTATTTTAAACAGTATTATGATATGTTAAACAGTATCATGGTACTTTAAACAGTATCATGGTATTTTAAACAGTATCATGATATGTTAAACAGTATCATGGTATTTTAAACAGTATTATGATATGTTAAACAGTATCATGGTACTTTAAACAGTATCATGGTATTTTAAACAGTATCATGGTATTTTAAACAGTGTCAAGGTATTTTAAACAGTATCATGGTATTTTAAACAGTATCATGGTATTTTAAACAGTATCATGGTATTTTAAACAGTATCATGATATGTTAAACAGTATCATGGTATTTTAAACAGTATCATGGTATTTTAAACAGTATCATGATATGTTAAACAGTATCATGGTATTTTAAACAGTATCATGGTATTTTAAACAGTATCATGATATGTTAAACAGTATCATGGTATTTTAAACAGTATCATGGTATTTTAAACAGTATCAAGGTATTTTAAACAGTATCATGATATTTTAAACAGTATCATGGTATTTTAAACAGTGTCAAGGTATTTTAAACAGTATCATGGTATTTTAAACAGTATCATGATATGTTAAACAGTATCATGGTATTTTAAACAGTATCATGGTATTTTAAACAGTATCATGGTATTTTAAACAGTGTCAAGGTATTTTAAACAGTATCATGATATGTTAAACAGTATCATGGTATTTTAAACAGTATCATGGTATTTTAAACAGTATCATGATATGTTAAACAGTATCAAGGTATTTTAAACAGTATCATGGTATTTTAAACAGTATCATGGTATTTTAAACAGTATCATGATATGTTAAACAGTATCATGGTATTTTAAACAGTATCATGGCATTTTAAACAGTATCAAGGTATTTTAAACAGTATCATGGTATTTTAAACAGTATCATGATATGTTAAACAGTATCATGGTATTTTAAACAGTATCATGGCATTTTAAACAGTATCAAGGTATTTTAAACAGTGTCAAGGTATTTTAAACAGTATCATGATATTTTAAACAGTGTCAATGTATTTTAAACAGTATCATGGTATTTTAAACAGTATCATGGTATTTTAAACAGTGTCAAGGTATTTTAAACAGTATCATGATATTTTAAACAGTATCATGGTATTTTAAACAGTATCAAGGTATTTTAAACAGTATCATGATATTTTAAACAGTATCATGGTATTTTAAACAGTGTCAAGCTATTTTAAACAGTATCATGATATGTTAAACAGTAACATGGTATTTTAAACAGTATCATGGTATTTTAAACATTATCATGGTATTTTAAACAGTATCATGGTATTTCAAACAGTATCATGATATGTTAAACAGTATCATGGTATTTTAAACAGTATCATGGTATTTTAAACAGTATCATGATATGTTAAACAGTATCATGGTATTTTAAACAGTATCATGATATTTTAAACAGTATCATGGTATTTTAAACAGTATCGAGGTATTTTAAACAGTATCATGATATTTTAAACAGTATCATGGTATTTTAAACAGTGTCAAGGTATTTTAAACAGTATCATGATATTTTAAACAGTATCATGGTATTTTAAACAGTATCATGGTATTTTAAACAGTATCATGATATTTTAAACAGTATCATGGTATTTTAAACAGTATCAAGGTATTTTAAACAGTATCATGATATTTTAAACAGTATCATGGTATTTTAAACAGTATCATGGTATTTTAAACAGTATCATGGTATTTTAAACAGTATCATGATATTTTAAACAGTATCATGGTATTTTAAACAGTATCAAGGTATTTTAAACAGTATCATGATATTTTAAACAGTATCACGGTATTTTAAACAGTATCATGGTATTTTAAACAGTATCATGGTATTTTAAACAGTATCATGATATTTTAAACAGTATCACGGTATTTTAAACAGTATCATGGTATTTTAAACAGTATCATGGTATTTTAAACAGTATCATGATATTTTAAACAGTATCACGGTATTTTAAACAGTATCATGGTATTTTAAACAGTATCAAGGTATTTTAAACAGTATCATGATATTTTAAACAGTATCATGGTATTTTAAACAGTATCATGGTATTTTAAACAGTATCATGATATGTTAAACAGTATCATGGTATTTTAAACAGTATCATGGTATTTTAAACAGTATCATGATATTTTAAACAGTATCACGGTATTTTAAACAGTATCATGGTATTTTAAACAGTATCATGGTATTTTAAACAGTATCATGGTACTTTAAACAGTATCATGGTATTTTAAACAGTATCATGGTATTTTAAACAGTATCATGATATTTTAAACAGTATCAAGGTATTTTAAACAGTATCATGATATTTTAAACAGTATCATGGTATTTTAAACAGTATCATGGTATTTTAAACAGTATCAAGGTATTTTAAACAGTATCATGATATTTTAAACAGTATCATGGTATTTTAAACAGTATCATGGTATTTTAAACAGTATCATGATATGTTAAACAGTATCATGGTATTTTAAACAGTATCATGGTATTTTAAACAGTATCATGGTATTTTAAACAGTGTCAAGGTATTTTAAACAGTATCATGATATTTTAAACAGTATCACAGTATTTTAAACAGTATCATGGTATTTTAAACAGTATCATGATATGTTAAACAGTATCATGGTATTTTAAACAGTATCATGGTATTTTAAACAGTGTCAAGGTATTTTAAACAGTATCATGGTATTTTAAACAGTACCATAGTATTTTAAACAGTATCATGGTATTTTAAACAGTATCATGGTATTATAAACAGTATCATGGTATTTTATGCAGTATCATGGTATTTTAAACTGTATCATGGTATTTTAAACAGTATAATGGCATTTTAAACAGTATCATGGTATTATAAACAGTATCATGGTATTTTATGCAGTATCATGGTATTTTAAACTGTATCATGGTATTTTAAACTGTATCATGGTATTTTATGCAGTATCATGGTATTTTAAACTGTATCATGGTATTATAAACAGTATCATGGTATTTTATGCAGTATCATGGTATTTTAAACTGTATCATGGTATTTTATGCAGTATCATGGTATTTTAAACAGTATGAAGGTATTTTAAACAGTACCATAGTATTTTAAACAGTATCATGGCATTTTAAACAGTATCATGGCATTTTAAACAGTATGAAGGTATTTTAAACAGTACCATAGTATTTTAAACAGTATCATGGCATTTTAAACAGTATCATGGCATTTTAAACAGTATCATGGTGTTTTAAACAGTATCATGGTATTTTAAACAGTACCATAGTATTTTAAACAGCCTCATGGTATTTTAAACAGTATCATGGTATTTTAAACAGTATCATGGTATCTTATACAGTATCATGGTATTTTAAACAGTATCATGGTATTTTAAACAGTATCATGATATTTTAAACAGTATCATTGTATTTTAAACAGTATCATGGTATTTTAAACAGTATCATGGTATTTCAAAACAGTATCATGGTATTTTAAACAGTATCATGGTATTTTAAACAGTGTCAAGGTATTTTAAACAGTATCATGATATTTTAAACAGTATCACAGTATTTTAAACAGTACCATAGTATTTTAAACAGCCTCATGGTATTTTAAACAGTATCATGGTATTTTAAACAGTATCATGGTATCTTATACAGTATCATGGTATTTTAAACAGTATCATGGTATTTTAAACAGTATCATGATATTTTAAACAGTATCATTGTATTTTAAACAGTATCATGGTATTTTAAACAGTATCATGGTATTTCAAAACAGTATCATGGTATTTTAAACAGTATCATGGTATTTTAAACAGTGTCAAGGTATTTTAAACAGTATCATGATATTTTAAACAGTATCACAGTATTTTAAACAGTATCATGGTATTTTAAACAGTATCATGATATGTTAAACAGTATCATGGTATTTTAAACAGTATCATGGTATTTTAAACAGTATCATGGTATTTTAAACAGTGTCAAGGTATTTTAAACAGTATCATGGCATTTTAAACAGTATCATGGTATTTTAAACAGTACGATAGTATTTTAAACAGTATCATGGCATTTTAAACAGTATCATGGTGTTTTAAACAGTATCATGGTATTTTAAACAGTACCATAGTATTTTAAACAGTATCATGGTATTTTAAACAGTATCATGGTATTTTAAACAGTATCATGGTATTTTAAACAGTATCATGGTATCTTATACAGTATCATGGTATTTTAAACAGTATCATGGTATTTTAAACAGTATCATGATATTTTAAACAGTATCATTGTATTTTAAACAGTATCATGGTATTTTAAACAGTATCATGGTATTTTAAACAGTATCATGGTATTTTAAACAGTATCATGGTATTTTAAACAGTATCATGATATTTTAAACAGTATCGCAGTATTTTAAACAGTATCATGGTATTTTAAACAGTATCATGATATTTTAAACAGTATCATTGTATTTTAAACAGTATCATGGTATTTTAAACAGTATCATGGTATTTTAAACAGTATCATGGTATTTTAAACAGTGTCAAGGTATTTTAAACAGTATCATGATATTTTAAACAGTATCGCAGTATTTTAAACAGTATCATGGTATTTTAAACAGTATCATGATATGTTAAACAGTATCATGGTATTTTAAACAGTATCATGGTATTTTAAACAGTATCATGGTATTTTAAACAGTGTCAAGGTATTTTAAACAGTATCATGGTATTTTAAACAGTATCATGGTACTTTAAACAGTATCATGGTATTTTAAACAGTATCATGGTATTTTAAACAGTATCATGGTATTTTAAACAGTATCATGATATTTTAAACAGTATCAAGGTATTTTAAACAGTATCATGATATTTTAAACAGTATCATGGTATTTTAAACAGTATCATGGTATTTTAAACAGTATCATGATATGTTAAACAGTATCATGGTATTTTAAACAGTATCATGGTATTTTAAACAGTATCATGGTATTTTAAACAGTGTCAAGGTATTTTAAACAGTATCATGATATTTTAAACAGTATCACAGTATTTTAAACAGTATCATGGTATTTTAAACAGTATCATGATATGTTAAACAGTATCATGGTATTTTAAACAGTATCATGGTATTTTAAACAGTATCATGGTATTTTAAACAGTGTCAAGGTATTTTAAACAGTATCATGGTATTTTAAACAGTACCATAGTATTTTAAACAGTATCATGGTATTTTAAACAGTATCATGGTATTATAAACAGTATCATGGTATTTTATGCAGTATCATGGTATTTTAAACTGTATCATGGTATTTTAAACAGTATAATGGCATTTTATGCAGTATCATGGTATTATAAACAGTATCATGGTATTTTATGCAGTATCATGGTATTTTAAACTGTATCATGGTATTTTAAAAAGTATAATGGCATTTTAAACAGTATCATGGTATTATAAACAGTATCATGGTATTTTATGCAGTATCATGGTATTTTAAACTGTATCATGGTATTTTGAACTGTATCATGGTATTTTATGCAGTATCATGGTATTTTAAACTGTATCATGGTATTATAAACAGTATCATGGTATTTTATGCAGTATCATGGTATTTTAAACTGTATCATGGTATTTTATGCAGTATCATGGTATTTTAAACAGTATGAAGGTATTTTAAACAGTACCATAGTATTTTAAACAGTATCATGGCATTTTAAACAGTATCATGGTATTTTAAACAGTACGATAGTATTTTAAACAGTATCATGGCATTTTAAACAGTATCATGGTGTTTTAAACAGTATCATGGTATTTTAAACAGTACCATAGTATTTTAAACAGTATCATGGTATTTTAAACAGTATCATGGTATTTTAAACAGTATCATGGTATCTTATACAGTATCATGGTATTTTAAACAGTATCATGGTATTTTAAACAGTATCATGATATTTTAAACAGTATCATTGTATTTTAAACAGTATCATGGTATTTTAAACAGTATCATGGTATTTTAAACAGTATCATGGTATTTTAAACAGTATCATGGTATTTTAAACAGTGTCAAGGTATTTTAAACAGTATCATGATATTTTAAACAGTATCACAGTATTTTAAACAGTATCATGGTATTTTAAACAGTATCATGATATGTTAAACAGTATCATGGTATTTTAAACAATATCATGGTATTTTAAACAGTATCATGGTATTTTAAACAGTGTCAAGGTATTTTAAACAGTATCATGGCATTTTAAACAGTATCATGGTATTTTAAACAGTACGATAGTATTTTAAACAGTATCATGGCATTTTAAACAGTACCATAGTATTTTAAACAGTATCATGATATTTTAAACAGTATCATGATATGTTAAACAGTATCATGGTATTTTAAACAGTATCATGGTATTTTAAACAGTATCATTGTGTTTTAAACAGTATCATGGTATTTTAAACAGTACCATAGTATTTTAAACAGTATCATGGTATTTTAAACAGTATCATGGTATTTTAAACAGTATCATGGTATCTTATACAGTATCATGGTATTTTAAACAGTATCATGGTATTTTAAACAGTATCATGATATTTTAAACAGTATCATTGTATTTTAAACAGTATCATGGTATTTTAAACAGTATCATGGTATTTTAAACAGTATCATGGTATTTTAAACAGTATCATGGTATTTTAAACAGTGTCAAGGTATTTTAAACAGTATCATGATATTTTAAACAGTATCGCAGTATTTTAAACAGTATCATGGTATTTTAAACAGTATCATGATATGTTAAACAGTATCATGGTATTTTAAACAGTATCATGGTATTTTAAACAGTATCATGGTATTTTAAACAGTGTCAAGGTATTTTAAACAGTATCATGGTATTTTAAACAGTATCATGGTATTTTAAACAGTACCATAGTATTTTAAACAGTACCATAGTATTTTAAACAGTATCATGGTATTTTAAACAGTATCATGGTATTTTATACAGTATCATGGTATTTTATACAGTATCATGGTATTTTAAACAGTATCATGGTATTTTAAACAGTATCATGGTATTTTATACAGTATCATGGTATTTTATACAGTATCATGGTATTTTAAACAGTATCATGGTATTTTAAACAGTATCATGGTATTTTAAACAGTATCATGGTATTTTAAACAGTATCATGGTATTTTAAACAGTATCATGGTATTTTATACAGTATCATGGTATTTTAAACAGTATCATGGCATTTTAAACAGTATCATGGTATTTTAAATAGTATCATGGCATTTTAAACAGTATCACGGTATTTTAAACACTATCACGGTATTTTAAACAGTATCACGGTATTTTAAACAGTATCATGGTATTTTAAACAGTATCATGGCATTTTAAACAGTATCATGGCATTTTAAACAGTATCATGGTATTTTAAACAGTATCATGGTATTGTAAACAGTATCATGGTATTTTAAACAGTATCATGGTATTTTTTTTTTTTTTTTTTATGTATACTGAATCGAGGCTGGTGAAAGAGCTAAAACTAAGAGCTAAAAAGAGCTAAAAGAAAGAGCTAAAGCTTTAAACAGTATCATGGTATTTTAAACAGTATCATGGTATTTTAAACAGTATCATGGCATTTTAAACAGTATCATGGTATTTTAAACAGTATCATGGTATTTTAAACAGTATCATGGTATTTTAAACAGTATCATGGTATTTTAAACAGTATCATGGCATTTTAAACAGTATCATGGCATTTTAAACAGTATCATGGTATTTTAAACAGTATCATGGTATTTTAAACAGTATCATGGTATTTTAAACAGTATCATGGTATTTTAAACAGTATCATGGTATTTTAAACAGTATCATGGTATTTTAAACAGCATCATGGTATTTTAAACAGTATCATGGTATTTTAAACAGTATCATGGTATTTTAAACAGTATCATGGCATTTTAAACAGTATCATGGTATTTTAAACAGTATCATGGTATTTTAAACAGTATCATGGTATTTTAAACAGTATCATGGTATTTTAAACAGTATCATGGTATTTTAAACAGTATCATGGTATTTTAAACAGTATCATGGTATTTTAAACAGTACCATGGTATTTTAAACAGTATCATGGTATTTTAAACAGTATCATGGTATTTTAAACAGTATCATGGCATTTTAAACAGTATCATGGTATTTTAAACAGTATCATGGTATTTTAAACAGTATCATGGTATTTTAAACAGTATCATGGTATTTTAAACAGTATCATGGTATTTTAAACAGTATCGTGGTATGTTAAACAGTATCATGGTATTTTAAACAGTATCATGGTATTTTAAACAGTATCATGGTATTTTAAACAGTATCATGGTATTTTAAATAGTATCATGGTACTTTAAACAGTATCATGGTATTTTAAACAGTATCATGGTATTTTAAACAGTATCATGGTATTTTAAACAGTATCATGGTATTTTAAACAGTATCATGGTATTTTAAACAGTATGATGGTATTTTAAACAGTATCATGGTATTTTAAACAGTATCATGGTATTTTTAACAGTATCATGGTATTTTAAACAGTATCATGGTATTTTAAACAGTATCATGGTATTTTAAACAGTATCATGGTATTTTAAACAGTATCATGGTATTTTAAACAGTATCATGGTATTTTAAACAGTATCATGGTATTTTAAACAGTATGATGGTATTTTAAACAGTATCATGGTATTTTAAACAGTATCATGGTATTTTAAACAGTATGATGGTATTTTAAACAGTATCATGGTATTTTAAACAGTATCATGGCATTTTAAACAGTATCATGGTATTTTAAGCAGTATCATGGTATTTTAAACAGTATCGTGGTACGTTAAACAGTATCATGGTATTTTAAACAGTATCATGGTATTTTAAACAGTATCATGGTATTTTAAACAGTATCATGGTATTTTAAACAGTATCATGGTATTTTAAACAGTATCATGGTATTTTAAACAGTATCATGGTATTTTAAATAGTATCATGGTACTTTAAACAGTATCATGGTATTTTAAACAGTATCATTGTATTTTAAACAGTATCATGGTATTTTAAACAGTATCATGGTATTTTAAACAGTATCATGGCATTTTAAACAGTATCATGGTATTTTAAACAGTATCATGGTATTTTAAACAGTATCATGGTATTTTAAACAGTATCATGGCATTTTAAACAGTATCATGATATTTTAAACAGTATCATGGTATTTTAAACAGTATCATGGTATTTTAAACAGTATCATGGTATTTTAAACAGTATCATGGTATTTTAAACAGTATCATGGTATTTTAAACAGTATCATGGTATTTTAAACAGTATCATGGTATTTTAAACAGTATCATGGTATTTTAAACAGTATCATGGTATTTTAAACAGTATCATGGTATTTTAAACAGTATCATGGTATTTTAAACAGTATCATAGTATTTTAAACAGTATCATGGTATTTTAAACAGTATCATGGTATTTTAAACAGTATCATGGTATTTTAAACAGTATCATGGTATTTTAAACAGTATCATGGTATTTTAAACAGTATCATAGTATTTTAAACAGTATCATGGTATTTTAAACAGTATCATGGTATTTTAAACAGTATCATGGTATTTTAAACAGTATCATGGTATTTTAAACAGTATCATAGTATTTTAAACAGTATCATTGTATTTTAAACAGTATAATGGTATTTTAAACAGTATCATGGTATTTTAAACAGTATCATGGCATTTTAAACAGTATAATGGTATTTTAAACAGTATCATGGTATTTTAAACAGTATCAAGGTATTTTAAACAGTATCATGGTGTTTTAAACAGTATCATTGTATTTTTTACAGTATCATGGTATTTTAAACAGTATCATGGGACTTTAAACAGTATCATGGTATTTTAAACAGTATCATGGTATTTTAAACAGTATCATGGTATTTTAAACAGTATCATGGTATTTTAAACAGTATCATGGTATTTTGAACAGTATCATGGTATTTTAAACAGTATCATGGTATTTTAAACAGTATCATGGTATTTTAAACAGTATCATGGCATTTTAAACAGTATAATGGTATTTTAAACAGTATCATGGTACGTTAAACAGTATCATGGTATTTTAAACAGTATCAATGTATTTTAAACAGTATCATGGTATTTTAAACAGTATCATGGTATTTTAAACAGTATCATGGGACTTTAAACAGTATCATGGTATTTTAAACAGTATCATGGTATTTTAAACAGTATCAAGGTATTTTAAACAGTATCATGGTATTTTAAACAGTATCATGGTATTTTAAACAGTATCATGGTATTTTAAACAGTATCATGGTATTTTAAACAGTATCATGGTATTTTAAACAGTATCATGGTATTTTAAACAGTATCATGGCATTTTAAACAGTATCATGGTATTTTAAACAGTATCATGGTATTTTAAACAGTATCATGGTATTTTAAACAGTGTCATGGTATTTTAAACCAATTTCAATGTTTACTAGAAGACAGGGCAGCATGGAGATTTATACTAACATAAATCATAAGACTTCAAACAAACAAACAAACAAAAAATACATATTTTGGGGGAGCAATCCCCTGCACCCATCCCCGTATAACCCTTAGATCCCGATTTCTTTAATGCAGTGAACAAACATTGTTACATCGTGGGTGATGAAGGTTGTGGTCAAGTTTCATCGTAATTGTGTGCGTAGTTTGAGAAGAGAGCAAATACCTCTTTTAGGGGGGTCAAACCCCCCGCACAACCCCTTAAACCCCGATTTTTTTTAATGCAGTGAACAAACCTGAATTGTAACACACCAATTATCATTTGTGCCAGGTGTGGTCAAAATCCCATCATCAATTTCGGAGAAGAAGTTGCAAATGTTTATGGACTGACGGACGGACGATGCGCCATCCCATGAGCTCCCTGCGACGACATTCCAGGTGAACTAAAAATTGAAGGATCCACCAACAGGTCGAGGTGCCCATTAGTCGAGATTCAGGTCGTACATTTCGACCACGTTGTTGTCGTCTTCATTTGGTGTTCTGGGTGAAGACCATTTGGGAGTTGAAACGTTATATTTGAGTCTTGCCTTCGCAGCATTTGCATCTTTGTACATATTCAGCAGAAGGCTGCGGTGTGGCATCATTTATCGAAGGTTCAGTTGTGCCACTGATGCAGTGCCCCCTATAGGTTTGGGCACCCCTGTGCCGCTGATGCAGTGCCCCCTGTATGTTTGGGCACCCCCGTACCGCTGATACAGTACCTCCTGCATGTTTGGGCTCCCTTGTGCCGCTGATGCAGTGCCCCCTGTATAATTGGGCACCACCGTGCCGCTGATGCAGTGCCCCCTGTGGGTTTGGCAGGCATTTGGAATTTGTTCCTCGCTCGCCAACTCTTCGCGAAGGACACCGTGAGATATTTAACGTCCACCAACGAATGCTGACGGACGGGACACCTGTTTAACGTCTTTCTGGGTAGGGATTAGAACCCAGGCTGGACAACTTCGAGTGAGCCTTCCCAGTGAGCATTCCCAGCAGATATACTTTACCTGGTGTTACCGTACAAGGTAGGGGCAAGACGAGCATGTCGGGAGAGATGTGGTAAGATTCCCTTCCATCCGTGCACCACCTCCTTCCTCTGTTCAACCTCCTCGGCCCTGGTAAAATGGTGTTTTTTCTTACGTCCGCTCCAGTGGGCTCGCTGGCTGATGGTATGGCGGGAAATTCAAAATGAAAAAAATGTTCGGTATACTGACATAAGATGGCGTGTACGTGTATCTGTTAATATCTTGGTTATATACGTAATTTTGTCTGTGCTTGAGCTTGAGAGTCTCTTACTCCAAAAATCAATGTTTTCCACTTGATTTGAAAAAAAAATAGATTTCCAATTTGATTTGATTTGAAAAAAAATTCAAATCAAATTTTAACATTGATTTTCCGATTCAGAAGCTCTCAAACTTTCCAAAAATGTAAATGATTACAAATCTCCAAAAAATCTGAACAAACCTTAACATCTGGACATATGGAAGCTGACTATTTCTTTCTCGTGGTGGCTTGCGCTCAATGTTCTCATTTTTTTGTTTTTCAACCATATTGTTTCTGATCGATTTTACATGATAATGGGTTTGACATGATAACAGTACCCTTCCTGGATTATCCTTGCCAAACATAACCCTGGTCAGCCTTTGACCTTGCCTCCCATGTGAACTGAACCAAAACTAAAAACTACAATTGCGACAAGATACATTCAAAGTATACCACCCCCATGTCAAATAAATAAATAATATATGCAGAGCGCAGCCCAAAGGGACAGTATTGGGAGAGAGAGGTGTGCAATAATTGATTGATTGCATAATTAAACTCAATAAATACTAATTATAAAATAATTTATTAATCAATTGGCTAATAGCATACCTCAACCACCAGTGTTTCATCCGAAGCTGTAACTTTTTGAAATTAATTAAATGTCATTAATCGAAAAATTAAATAATTAATTGATTAATTGATTCGTTAATAAATAATAAATCGATGAATTGATTCATCAATAAATCAAAAATAATCCTTTATAGCCACATCACTTGGTCACTGTCGTGTCCAACTATTAGCTTCCTTGCTTAAAAGGTGCATGAGATATTGCCCAGATGAGAAAGGAAATAAACAAGTGATTAATCATGCAAATAAATAAATAATATTCACAAAATTCTTAAATATTAATCAATTGGCTAATGGAATACCTAAACCACCACCTTTTCATCCGAATGTGTAACTTAAAAAAAAGTAATTCATCAAATAATTCAATAATTAATCGATTAATTGATTAATCAATACATCAATATATAAAAAACATACCCTTTACAGCCAAATCACTTGGTCATTGTCGTGTCTAAAAATCAGATTCCGAACTCAAAAGGTGCCTGAGATATTGCCCAGATGAGAAAGGAAATAAATAAGTACTTAATCGATAATAATTAATTAATTGATTAATCAAAAAACAAGAAATAATTTTTTTGCCAAACCACTTGCTCACTATTGTGTCCAAATTTCAGCTTCCGAGCTCAAAGGATGGCTGAGATATCGCCCGGACAAATGGCAGACATAATATGTCAGACAGATGGCTGACATAATAATGATAATATGGAGAAGCCATATTAACAAAGTTTAAAGGTCAGCATCACCTAAAATCATCATTTTTCATCCAATTGACCTGAAATCTAAATTTACCATTTGAGTTTTGTCATCAAATTTTCAACAAAGCTCTATTATGATAACTCGTGTGACTCGGTGCATGGAGCGCCCTCACCACGCGTCGTTTCAGAGGGATAGGCATCTTTGACCATTTCGGTGTATTTTGGGTCTCCGTTGTGTTTTGGGTCTTCAGGGCCATTTGGGTATTCAGGGATCGTTTGGATCATCTGGGCCTTTAAGGGTATTTTGGATATTTGGTGTGTTTTGGGTCTTTTTTTTTTTTTTTTTTTTTTTTGTATACAAGATCGAGGCTCGTGAAAGAGCTAACATTAATCACACAAAAAGACAAACCGACACACAAAACACAAAAAACAAGGGGAGCGGCAGACAAGATGGGGAGAGAGGGGGAAGGACACAAAAGAGAGGGGGAAGAGGGGGAAGGACACAAACACAACATTTGAGAGCAGGGACATCGGGAGGACTTGGGGGGAGGTGGGAGAGGAATAAAACATATGAACACTGCAAGGACTCTGGGGTGAATTACCGGGGGTAGAAAAGATCAAGGTTTTCGATGGGGGAAGATAAGAGATGGTGGTGAACAGCTGTTTTAAAGCCCTGGAGGGAGGAGTGGGATTGAAGGGAGTGGGGGAGTTTGTTCCAGAGGCGGGAGAAAAGGGGAATGAAAGAGTGAAGGTGAGCAGAGAGCCTAGACTTTGGCAGTTTAACCATAAGAGGGTTGCAGGCAGATCTTGTGCGACCTGAAGGAATATTGGGGGGACAGAGCACAGAGAGAGCTGGGGGAGCAAGGCCGGAGAGGAGTCGGTAGAAGACAGAAAGACCACCAACCTGCCTGCGGTGAGTGAGTGAAAGGCCCTCGGTGTTGACTACATCGCAGGAGATTCCAATGATTCTGAAAGCTTTGGCCTCAACAGCGTGAAGCCGAGCAAGGTGTGAGGCAGGAGCACCAGCCCAGAGGGGGGAACAGTATTCCATTGAGCTGCGAATGAAAGCCTTGTATGTGGTGAGGAGCTCAGGTGTGCCAAGGAAGGACTTCGCACCATGGAGGATGCCCAGTCGGCGACTGGCTTTGGAGGCCAGCTTGGAAATGTGGTTTTCCCAAGAAAGATCATGGCAGATAGTGAGACCCAAAAGCTTGAGCGACAGAACTTCTTGGAGAGGATTGTTGAGAAAGTAGATGGGAGGGTTGTCCAGTCGGTCCTTTCGGAGAGACATTGTAAGAGTGTGAGATTTGTCAGGATTGAAAGACATGTTCCACTTGTTTGACCAGTCTGTGATTTTGTCCAGGTCTGCAGAGAGTGAGGAGGCTGCAGACTGCCGATCTGAGGGATGAGGAATGGAGCGACAGAGAGTAGAGTCGTCAGCAAAGAGATAGAGAGGATTTTCAAGAGAGTCAGAGAGATCATTGATGAAGACCAGAAAAAGCACAGGGCCCAGAACACTACCTTGGGGAACTCCAGCCTGAACAGGAAGAGGAGATGAGAGAAACCCATTCAGGGCCACACGTTGACTACGACCAGAGAGGAAGTCCGCCAGCCATGCGTGGAGATTTCCATGGATACCAAAGGAGGAGAGTTTGGTGAGCAGAGCAGGGTGCCAGACCGTATCGAAGGCACGTGAAATGTCAAGGGAGACAGCTCTAATTTCCTGTTTGGCGTTGAGGACCTCCATCCATTGTTGAGAAAGCAGAAGCAGCATGTCCAGAGTAGAGTGACCAGGTCTGAAACCAAATTGATGATCAGAGATCAAGCCATTGGAGAAGAGGAAAGATTTAATATCTGAAGCAATGATGGATTCCATGACTTTGCTGATAATTGGGAGAAGGCTGATTGGTCTGTAGTTGCTGGGATCTGTTTTTGCACCTTTTTTGTGCAAACCGGTGATGTTGGCTGATTTTCAAGCAGATGGCAGATAACCTTGAGCAAAAGAGAGGGTGAAGAGAACAGAAAGAGGGAGTGAAAGAGCAGAAGAACATGATTTTAGGACCCTTGGGCTGATGCCGTCAGGACCAGTTGCAGAATCAGAGTCGAGGGTTGACAGAAACTTTTCCACCTTGTCAGGAGGAAAGGACACAGAGTCCAGGAGCAGCTGGGTACGACTGGGTACGGTGGGTACAGAGAGGGATGGGTTTGGGACACAAGATTTAGAGGCAAACACAGAGTTGAGGCATTCAGCTTTTTCACGTGCGGAGTCAGCCATTAAGCCGTTTGAGGTGAGGGAGGGGATGGAGGGGGAACAAACACCAGAAACAGATTTGACCAGATGCCACCAGGATTTGGAAGAGGGAGACAGATAAGAGAGTTCGGTCTTGAGAATGGTGAGATATTGTTTCCTGGCACTCCTGAGGGTGGACACACACTTGTTTCGGGCTTTGTGAAAGGAAATGAGATTTCCTTCCGTTGGATTTGCTTTCCAGGAGACGAAAGCAAGTTGTTTCAGGGCAACAGCCTCACCACAAGATTCCGTGTACCATGGACGGGAGGAAGGGTATGACAACTGAAGACGAGATGGTATAAATCTGTGCATGAGAGAGAGCAATTTACTTTGAAAGAATTCCCAGGATGAGTTGATGTCAGAGGCGGTAGAGATGGGAGACCAGTCCAGATGATTGATGGCTGCTTGAAGACCGTGCCAGTTGGCCTGAGTGAAATGCCAGACTCGTCGACGCTGAGGAGGCTCTCTGAGAATGGTCAGAGAGATGTCCACTTTGACAAGCACATGATCAGATGAGCCGATTGGAGCAGAAGAAGAGCAGCAGACATTTTCAGGGAAGTTTGTCATCACCAAATCCAGAAGAGAAGATGCTCCGTTGACTGAGATCCGGGTCGGGAAATTGACAGATTGTGTCAGTCCCAGTGAGTCGCAGAAGTCCTTTGCTGAAGAGCCATGGCTGGTGAGAGAGGTACCCACCCCCAGCCAACTGGCATGGTGACAATTGAAATCACCACATATGAGGAAGAGAGAGTTGGGATGGGTAGATAGAAGTTGGTCCATATTATCAGACAGTGAGATGTAGATGGAGTCATCGCTGTTTGGTGGACGGTACAACACACATATGAACAAAAGGTGGGAGCGAAGGGGAAGCCGTAGCCAAAGGTATTCCTGGGGGTGAGGTGGAGAGAGGGCAGTGGAGGGCGAGTGAGGAAGAGAGTTTTTTATAAAGATAGCAACCCCACCTCCAGGACGAGGCTCAGGTCTATCATACCGGAGGAGGGAGTAACCTGGGAGAGATACCAAGGCATCAGAGACATCATGAAGGAGGAAAGTTTCTGTTAAGCAGATCACATCTGGTTTGTCAGAAGCAACCTGTATGGAGAGGTCAGTCAAGTTTGAGCGAAGGCCCCGGATGTTTGAGGTCCATACCGTTAATGAAGAGGAAGGGGGAGCATCGGGTCCAGCACAGGGGGGGGAGGGGTAGGGTAAGATGTAGAAGAGGAGGAAGAGGTAGGGAGAGCTGTTGAAGGTGTGTCAGAGATTTCAGAGATTTCAGTATAGCTTGGAGAAAGGGAAGAATGGGGCGGACAAAAGGTTTGATGGAGATTGGGTGAGGCACAGTGAGGTGTTATTTGAGGAGGGGGCAGAGCGAGGCAGAAGGTTTGGGGAGATGAAGGTGAAAGTTGGAAGGGGGAAGAAGCAGGGAGGATGCTTTGAGGAGGAGGGGTGAGAGGGGAGTCTAGGAGGGGAGGAGCGAGGGAGAGTCTCGGAGGGGAGGGGTGTGGGGGGAGTTTAGGAGGGAGGGGAGGGAAGGGGCAAGGGGGGAGATTTGAAAGGGATGGGTGATGGGGAAGATTTGGAGGGGAGGGGTGAGATTGGATTTTTAAAAGTGTACGATTCATGGGAAACGAACATTTTTTGCAAAATGAGTTTGAGACTTGCAAAATGAGTCTTCTGGGTCTTTTGGGTCTTTTGGGTCTTCATTGTCTTCAGTGTCTTTAGGGGCTTTTGGGTCTTAATGGCCTTTTGTTTCCTCTGAGTCTTTAAGAGTCTTTGGGGTGTTTTGTGTCTTCGGGGTCTTCGGAGTATTTGGGGTATTTTGGTTATTCAGGGTCTTTTGGTTCTTCAGGGTCTTTTGGTTCTTTGGGATCTTTTGGGTCTTCGGTGTATTTTGGGTCTTCAGGGTCTTCGGGGTCTTTTTTGTCTTCGGTGTCTTCAGGGGCTTATGGGTCTTAAGGGTCTTTTGGTTCCTCTGGGTCTTTAAGGGTCTTTTGGTTCCTCTGGGTCTTTAAGGGTCTTTGGGTATTTTTGGGTCTTTTGGGTCTTCAGGGTGTTTTGGGTCTCCAGGGTGTTTTGGGTCTTCGGGGTCTTTTGGGTCTTCGGGGTGTTTTGGGTCTTCAGGGTCTTTTGGGTCTTTGGCGCCATTTGGGTCTTCAGGTCTTTTGGATCTTCTGGGCCTTTAAGGGTACTTTGGGCATTTGGTATATTTTTGGGACCACACCAATGGTCAAGTTTCATTTTCAGAGTTTTCATTAAAATGTTTTGGGTTGGGGCACTAAAATGGCACCGAGAAAGAGGGGACACCTCCCACACTTGGTCAACAATTAATGATAAATTACCTAATTATTGAAGATTTGATATTTCGTTGTGTTTTCTTGAGCTGATTTTCCAGCATCTCCACCTCGTTCGCGTCAATAAAAAAGTTTGTAACGGAATCAAAGTGAAGTCTGACAAGCGAAATCTGCTCATGTCAAACTCCGAGCTGTTTGTGACTAATGTCCTCAAATTGGGGCCAAAACACAGACGAGAACGAAGCAGTAAATAAACGGATAACATTGTGTTGTTTTGAAATGTCTGAAAACCTGCGGGACAATATTCCGAGAATATCACGTGAGCCTCCAGCCCATGGGAGGTTCATCCCGAACTTTGCTTTTGTTTTTTTCTTCCTGTCGATAAATATGAAACTGTCGATAAACATGTCGATAAATTACGTTATTTCATGCCAGATGGGTTACATTTGCATCATGTTCGCCGTGGAAGAAAATTTACCGTTGAACTGTTGAACATTTAACTTTCATATTGCAAATATCTATTCCACATGACATTATCTCAACCTGATTAGATAATGGCGGTGATTGGCTGAATTTTGTTTCCACGGCAACCATCTCAGTAACTTGGCTTGTTTACGCGATATTTCAAAAACCATTCAAGATTTAGCTTTCGTATGACATAGATCTTAAATTGCTTGAAATTGCTTAGGATGCACACATTTACACAGATGCAATACGTATTTGCACACATTTACACACATACACATTTACATGCATGCATATACGTATTTTCACACATTTACACAATACACATTTACACACATGCATATATTTGCACACATTTACACACATACACATTTACACACATGCATAAACGTATTTGCACACATTTACACACATACACATTTACACACATGCATATATTTGCACACATTTACACACATACACATTTACACACATGCATATATTTGCACACATTTACACACATACACATTTACACACATGCATATATTTGCACACATTTACACACATACACATTTACACACGTGCAATACGTATTTGCATACATTTACACACATACACATTTACACACATGCATATACGTATTTGCACACATTTACACACAAACACATTTACACACATGCATATATTTGCACACATTTACACACATACACATTTACACACATGCATAAACGTATTTGCACACATTTACACACATACACATTTACACACATGCATATATTTGCACACATTTGCACACATACACATTTACACACATGCATATATTTGCACACATTTACACACATACACATTTACACACATGCGTATATGTATTTGCACACATTTACACATATACACATTTACACACATGCATACACGTATTTGCACACATTTACACACATTCACATTTACACACACGCATACATGTATTTGCACACATTTACACACATACACATTTACACACATGCATATACGTATTTGCACACATTTACACACACACACACACACACACATTTACACACATGCATATATTTGCACACATTTACACACATACACATTTACACACATGCATAAATGTATTTGCACACATTTACACACATACACATTTACACACATGCATATATTTGCACACATTTACACACATGCATATATTTGCACACATTTACACACATACACATTTACACACATGCATAAACGTATTTGCACACATTTACACACATACACGTTTACACACATGCATATATTTGCACACATTTACACACATACACATTTACACACATGCAAATATTTGCACACATTTACACACATTCACATTTACACACATGCATAAATGTATTTGCACACATTTACACATATACACATTTACACGCATGCATATATTTGCACACATTTACACACATACACATTTACACACGTGCAATACGTATTTGCATACATTTACACACATACACATTTACACACATGCATATACGTATTTGCACACATTTACACACACACACATTTACACACATGCATATATTTGCACACATTTACACACATACACATTTACACACATGCATAAACGTATTTGCACACATTTGCACACATACACATTTACACACATGCATATATTTGCACACATTTGCACACATACACATTTACACACATGCATATATTTGCACACATTTACACACATACACATTTACACACATGCGTATATGTATTTGCACACATTTACACATATACACATTTACACACATGCATATATTTGCACACATTTACACACATTCACATTTACACACATGCATAAACGTATTTGCACACATTTACACACATACACATTTACACACATGCATATATTTGCACACATTTACACATACACATTTACACACATGATAAACGTATTTGCACACATTTACACACATGCATATATTTGCACACATTTACACACATACACATTTACACACATGATAAACGTATTTGCACACATTTACACACATGCATATATTTGCACACATTTACACACATACACATTTACACACATGCATATATTTGCACACATTTACACACATACACATTTACACACATGCATATATTTGCACACATTTACACACATACACATTTACACACATGATAAACGTATTTGCACACATTTACACACATGCATATATTTGCACACATTTACACACATACACATTTACACACATGCATATATTTGCACACATTTACACAAATACACATTTACACACATGCATATATTTGCACACATTTACACACATGCATATATTTGCACACATTTACACACATACACATTTACACACATGATAAACGTATTTGCACACATTTACACACATGCATATATTTGCACACATTTACACACATACACATTTACACACATGCATATATTTGCACACATTTACACACATACACATTTACACACATGCATATATTTGCACACATTTACACACATACACATTTACACACATGCATATATTTGCACACATTTACACACATACACATTTACACACATGATAAACGTATTTTCACACATTTACACACATGCATATATTTGCACACATTTACACACATACACATTTACACACATGCATATATTTGCACACGTTTACACAAATACACATTTACACACATGCATATATTTGCACACATTTACACACATGCATATATTTGCACACATTTACACACATACACATTTACACACATGCATATACGTATTTGCACACATTTACACACACACACACATTTACACACATGCATATATTTGCACACATTTACACACATACACATTTACCCACATGCATAAATGTATTTGCACACATTTACACACATACACATTTACACACATGCATATATTTGCACACATTTACACACATGCATATATTTGCACACATACACATTTACACACATGCATAAACGTATTTGCACACATTTACACACATACACATTTACACACATGCATATATTTGCACACATTTACACACATACACATTTACACACATGCATATATTTGCACACATTTATACACATACACATTTACACACATGCATATATTTGCACACATAAACATTTACACACATGCATATATTTGCACACATTTACACACATACACATTTACACACATGCGTATATGTATTTGCACACATTTACACATATACACATTTACACAGATGCATATATTTGCACACATTTACACACATTCACATTTACACACATGCATAAACGTATTTGCACACATTTACACACATACACATTTACACACATGCATATATTTGCACACATTTACACACATACACATTTACACACATGATAAACATATTTGCACACATTTACACACACGCATATATTTGCACACATTTACACACATACACATTTACACACATGATAAACGTATTTGCACACATTTACACACATGCATATATTTGCACACATTTACACACATACACATTTACACACATGCATATATTTGCACACATTTACACACATACACATTTACACACATGCATATATTTGCACACATTTACACACATACACATTTACACACATGATAAACGTATTTGCACACATTTACACACATGCATATATTTGCACACATTTACACACATACACATTTACACACATGCATATATTTGCACACATTTACACAAATACACATTTACACACATGCATATATTTGCACACATTTACACACATGCATATATTTGCACACATTTACACACATACACATTTACACACATGATAAACGTATTTGCACACATTTACACACATGCATATATTTGCACACATTTACACACATACACATTTACACACATGCATATATTTGCACACATTTACACACATACACATTTACACACATGCATATATTTGCACACATTTACACACATACACATTTACACACATGCATATATTTGCACACATTTACACACATACACATTTACACACATGATAAACGTATTTTCACACATTTACACACATGCATATATTTGCACACATTTACACACATACACATTTACACACATGCATATATTTGCACACATTTACACAAATACACATTTACACACATGCATATATTTGCACACATTTACACACATGCATATATTTGCACACATTTACACACATACACATTTACACACATGCATATACGTATTTGCACACATTTACACACACACACACATTTACACACATGCATATATTTGCACACATTTACACACATACACATTTACCCACATGCATAAATGTATTTGCACACATTTACACACATACACATTTACACACATGCATATATTTGCACACATTTACACACATGCATATATTTGCACACATTTACACACATACACATTTACACACATGCATAAACGTATTTGCACACATTTACACACATACACATTTACACACATGCATATATTTGCACACATTTACACACATACACATTTACACACATGCATATATTTGCACACATACACATTTACACACATGCATATATTTGCACACATTTACACACATACACATTTACACACATGCGTATATGTATTTGCACACATTTACACATATACACATTTACACAGATGCATATATTTGCACACATTTACACACATTCACATTTACACACATGCATAAACGTATTTGCACACATTTACACACATACACATTTACACACATGCATATATTTGCACACATTTACACACATACACATTTACACACATGATAAACATATTTGCACACATTTACACACATGCATATATTTGCACACATTTACACACATACACATTTACACACATGATAAACGTATTTGCGCACATTTACACACATGCATATATTTGCACACATTTACACACATACACATTTACACACATGCATATATTTACACACATTTACACACATACACATTTACACACATGATAAACGTATTTGCACACATTTACACACATGCATATATTTGCACACATTTACACACATACACATTTACACACGTGCATATATTTGCACACATTTACACAAATGCATATATTTGCACACATTTACACACATGCATATATTTGCACACATTTAAACACATACACATTTACACACATGCACATATTTACACATACATTTGCACACACACACACACACACACACACACACACACACACACACACACACACACACACTTGTTTTTTTGCCTTCAGATTCTTATCTGATGGCGTTTGAACTAGCCACCTGTCCTTACAAAATCAGAATTCCAAAAGTAAATGGTAAAGTTTATCTTTAAAGTTCATGAATTGACTGATGATGTTTTTGTTCGAGTACATATGTAATATGTTTGTTTTTTGCTACTATAATGTTACTGTTATCTTTCTATGGGTTCAGAGATTGATTTATAACCGGATCTCACAAGACTGTCAACTCCTTGGAATGATTTTCCCAGGATTACAAGGATTGTATACAATGAACATAGAAGATATATGGGATTTCATCTCTTGGGATCCCAGTCTCATGAGAAACGGGTTCAAAGGGAAACCCAGAACAGGCCAAGCCAAAAGATACACTGCGGTGTTCTTTAATGATAACTCAGGTATTTAACGATGGGGCAAACAGCGTGAGAACTACACAAACAGCACCTCACTCAAAACTCCGCGAGTGTTCGAGTGTTTCATTTAAGACGTCACTTTGTTTGAGAAAAAGCCCCAGGCAGAATGCAGGACACTCTGACTCCAACCGAGAAGGCCCTTTTCCCGGGTGGGCGGCCGGAGCGTTGACAGGTCCGCAGAGGCGGTGATGCGACAAAGGGCCCGAAAGGATCCGAGCGTGGCTGCCCCTTCGTGGGTCGAGTGTCCCCGCAGCAACCTGCCCACTCGGCTCCGGCACGGAGAAACCGGTCGCAGCAGCTGCCGCCCGCCACGGGAAGGCCAGGCGTCCGTGCGTTCCGGCAGACCGCAAACCACCCTCATTGTTACCTTTTTTGTGCAGATGAGACCCGGATAATGCCTTCGGAGCTGATTACGGCCGCTCTGGACCTGCTACCCCAAGGGACGATTTAAAATGGCTTCCACTGATGAGCTCACTAAAAACAGACGATACCGTTTAAAGACGACCATTGCAGGTGTTGAGAAGTTGTGACATCTCAGACAATTAGCAGGTAACTTTAGTACTTTCGTCACGAGTGGTTCTTGAAAGAACCTGCTACATAATGGTTATAGAGTGTCCGCCCTGGGAGGTCGGTGGTTCCAACCCAGGCCAAGTCAAACCAAAGCCCGAAAAAATGGTGTGTGCTGCTTCCTTGCTTGACGCTCAACATTTAACAAGGATAGAGTATGGAGTTGGCAACCATTGCACAGGGCTTTGGTAGGCCTAGAGGCCTCCTCCTGCACTGACGTTCCTTTTCAGGGAACTCGTAATATTATATACCTACCGACTTTTGGTATTCCATTCAGGTTAGAGTCTCTGGCTCCGAAAATCAATGTTCGCGTTTGATTTGAAAATGTTTTTCATTTCCAATTTGATTTGACTTAAAAAAAAAAATCAAATCAAATGGAAACATTGGTTTTCGGATTCAGAAGCTCTCCAACTTTTCAAAAATGTAAATGGTTACCACTCTCCAAAAAATCTGAATGAACCTTAAAAGCTGGACATGTCAATAACACCTGGACTTTTTTTACCTCGACATTTTTTACCAATAATAACTTTTAACTATTTTACCAATAACACCTGGACATTTTTTTACCTGGACTTTTTTTTACCAATAATAACTTACTATTTTACCAATAATAACTTACTATTTTACCAATAATAACTTTAACTATTTTACCAATAATAACTTTAACTATTTTACCAATAATAACATTTAACTATTTTACCAATAATAACTTTAACTATTTTACCAATAATAACTTACTATTTTACCAATAATAACTTTAACTATTTTACCAATAATAACTTTAACTATTTTACCAATAATAACTGGACATTTTTTTACCTCTCCATCCCGTGCCTCGTCCCCCCAAGCCCTCTCCCTCCCATAGACCTCCCGATGTCCCTGCTCTCAAATGTTGTACTTGTGTGCTTCCCTCTCTCTCCCCATCTTGTCACCCGCTCCCTTTATTTCGTCTTATGTGTCCGTTTTTTTTGTCATTAATGTTAGCTCTTACATGAGCCTCGATCTTGTATACAAAAAACAACAAAAGAAACCCTTTTGGAATGACCAGGCGCTTCAAATTCAGGTCTTCAAAGGAGACAAATGAACCGACACTAAAAAATATTCAGGTCGCAAAAGGGTCTTAAGAAGACGCCTCCAAAAAGCGCTTTATCTCTACGGTATTTACCATTCCGCTTTTCTCCAAATACATCATTTTTGGCATTTTTTTACATCATTTTGGTTTTTCTCGAAGACCGCTGATCCTTCAAAGACTCCTCTTGGCGGGTCCCGAACAATCCTCGTTTCCTTTGGAATGCAAATTGTAAGGCTTCTGTTCACGTCAAGCGGTTTTATCCGCCGTTGTCGGAGTCTTTGGAGTGATTGGTCTGCGATGTTCCAACTTTAAGCCTCCACTGGCCGTAGGTTGTGGCTAAACATGATGGCACCGGTTTGAGGAGCCCCTAAGGTAAACATCGACATTATCCTCTCGGTGTTTGCTGGACCAACGGTCGTTGATGGGGTGTTGCCTAAAAAGCACACTCAATAAATCTCTCGTCATTGGTCTTTTCCAGTGTTCAAGAGATGTGTTACCTGTGCATGAGCGAGACGCATTTCCTGTACATACCTACACACATTATTTAGGAACCATCGGTGTACCTTTTCTTTATTCCTTGTGTAATCTGTCTTTTTTTCTTTTTTTTCTTTTGTTATACATGGGTTAAGACTCATGGTAGAGCTGACTGGTCTGTGTGTGTGACTCACACACACACACACACACACACACACACACACACACACACACACACACACACACACACACACACACAGACATACTGATGACGAGACAGTTGTAGGCGAGTAGAGATGAGTAGAGCAAAAGCCTGTAGCTGTAGGCCCATGTGACAGCAGGATACAGCTAATCATTGGCTTTGACGACCATTCTCCGATGGATCTGTCATTGGCATGGCATGGTGCAAAAAGAAATGTATGTACCTTCCTTTTGTGGAATGTATTTGAAAGCACACGGACCGAGGAATGTTGCATCTGGTCGCAAGGACACGAAAGCTCAGGCCTATTTAGGCTTTCGCTCAGATTCCTCTTCTCTCGTCTGCCTGTTTACCTTTTGTGCAGGTCTTCACACTCCTGCTGAGTCTCAGTGAATTACTAAGCCAATAATTTGCTCCAGCCATTCAGATTCTAATTCGGATGGAGATGCAACCTTTATCACAGGGTACAAGTGCCGTTATCTTCCAGCATCAGGACTGTTTGCCACTATTTTCCCTCCCCAATGGATAACAAAGGGTGCTGGTGGGAGGTAAGTGTCCTTTAAACCTCGGGATCCTTAGCCCAACAAATTGGTATGTTATTAACTGGTGGGAGGTGTGTCCTTTAGACCTTACGATCCTCCTAACAATCGGTATGCAAACGGTCGCAGCATGCCCCCGCATCAGTCTTTGCTGAGCAAAGGCAGCCGAAGTATCAAGATATTTACCGTCAAACATTTCATGAAAGCTCAATTTTGATCTCCAGAAATGAATGTCCATTACTCCTACATTTGATCCTAAATGTACCATTTCATATTGTGGTCGATTGTACAGTCGATCGATTTTACCCACAATTTGGTGGCCTTCTCACTTACGGTCTTGTATGATCTGTAGTTTCTTGTATGATCTGTAGTTTCTTGAACGATCTGTAGTTTCTTGTATGATCTGTAGTTTCTTGTATGATCTGTAGTTTCTTGTATGATCTGTAGTTTCTTGTATGATCTGTAGTTTATTGTACGATCTCTAGTTTCTTGTATGATCTGTAGTTTATTGTACGATCTCTAGTTTCTTGTACGATCTGTAGTTTCTTGTATGATCTGTAGTTTCTTGAACGATCTGTAGTTTATTTTATGATCTGTAGTTTCTTGTATGATCTGTAGTTTATTGTATGATCTGTAGTTTCTTGTATGATCTGTAGTTTCTTGCATGATCTGTAGTTTCTTGTATGATCTGTAGTTTCTTGTACGATCTGTAGTTTCTTGTACGATCTGTAGTTTCTTTTATGATCTGTAGTTTCTTGTATGATCTGTAGTTTATTGTGTGATCTGTAGTTTCTTGTATGATCTGTAGTTTATTGTACGATCTGTAGTTTCTTGTATGATCAGTAGTTTCTTGTACGATCTGTAGTTTCTTGTATGATCTGTAGTTTCTTGAACGATCTGTAGTTTCTTTTATGATCTGTAGTTTCTTGTATGATCTGTAGTTTCTTGTATGATCTGTAGTTTATTGTATGATCTGTAGTTTCTTGTATGATCTGTAGTTTCTTGTATGATCTGTAGTTTCTTGTATGATCTGTAGTTTCTTGTATGATGTGTAGTTTCTTGTATGATCTGTAGTTTCTTGTATGATCTGTAGTTTCTTGTACGATCTGTAGTTTCTTGTACGATCTGTAGTTTCTTGTACGATCTGTAGTTTCTTGTACGATCTGTAGTTTCTTGTATGATCTGTAGTTTTTTGTATGATCTGTAGTTTCTTGTATGATCTGTAGTTTCTTGTATGATCTGTAGTTTCTTGTACGATCTGTAGTTTCTTGTACGATCTGTAGTTTCTTGTACGATCTGTAGTTTTTTGTATGATCTGTAGTTTCTTGTATGATCTGTAGTTTATTGTATGATCTGTAGTTTCTTGTATGATCTGTAGTTTCTTGTATGATCTGTAGTTTCTTGTACGATCTGTAGTTTCTTGTACGATCTGTAGTTTCTTTTATGATCTGTAGTTTCTTGTATGATCTGTAGTTTCTTGTATGATCTGTAGTTTCTTGTATGATCTGTAGTTTCTTGTATGATCTGTAGTTTCTTGTATGATCTGTAGTTTCTTGTACGATCTGTAGTTTCTTGTATGATCTGTAGTTTCTTGTACGATCTGTAGTTTCTTGTACGATCGTAGTTTCTTGTATGATCTGTAGTTTCTTGAACGATCTGTAGTTTCTTTTATGATCTGTAGTTTCTTGTATGATCTGTATTTTCTTGTATGATCTGTAGTTTCTTGTATGATCTGTATTTTCTTGTATGATCTGTAGTTTCTTGTACGATCTGTAGTTTATTGTACGATCTGTAGTTTCTTGTATGATCTGTAGTTTCTTGTATGATCTGTAGTTTCTTGTATGATCTGTAGTTTCTTGTATGATCTGTAGTTTCTTGTATGATCTGCAGTTTCTTGTATGATCTGTAGTTTCTTGTATGATCTGTAGTTTCTTGTATGATCTGTAGTTTCTTGTATGATCTGTAGTTTATTGTACGATCTGTAGTTTATTGTACGATCTGTAGTTTCTTGTACGATCTGTAGTTTCTTGTATGATCTGTAGTTTATTGTACGATCTGTAGTTTATTTTATGATCTGTAGTTTATTGTATGATCTGTAGTTTCTTGTATGATCTGTAGTTTCTTGTACGATCTGTAGTTTCTTGTATGACCTGTAGTTTCTTGTACGATCTGTAGTTTCTTGTACGATCTGTAGTTTCTTGTACGATCTGTAGTTTCTTGTATGATCTGTAGTTTCTTGTATGATCTGTAGTTTCTTGTATGATCTGTAGTTTCTTGTACGATCTGTAGTTTCTTGTACGATCTGTAGTTTCTTTTATGATCTGTAGTTTCTTGTATGATCTGTAGTTTCTTGTATGATCTGTAGTTTCTTGTATGATCTGTAGTTTCTTGTATGATCTGTAGTTTCTTGTACGATCTGTAGTTTCTTGTACGATCTGTAGTTTCTTGTACGATCTGTAGTTTCTTGTACGATCGTAGTATCTTGTATGATCTGTAGTTTCTTGAACGATCTGTAGTTTCTTTTATGATCTGTAGTTTCTTGTATGATCTGTATTTTCTTGTATGATCTGTAGTTTCTTGCATGATCTGTAGTTTCTTGTATGATCTGTAGTTTCTTGTATGATCTGTAGTTTCTTGTATGATCTGTAGTTTCTTGTATGATCTGTATTTTCTTGTATGATCTGTAGTTTCTTGTATGATCTGTAGTTTCTTGTATGATCTGTAGTTTCTTGTATGATCTGTAGTTTCTTGTATGATCTGTAGTTTCTTGTATGATCTGTAGTTTCTTGTATGATCTGTAGTTTCTTGTATGATCTGTAGTTTCTTGTATGATCTGTAGTTTCTTGTATTATCTGTAGTTTCTTGTATGATCTGTAGTTTATTGTATGATCTGTAGTTTTTTGTATGATCTGTAGTTTATTGTATGATCTGTAGTTTCTTGTATGATCTGTAGTTTCTTGTATGATCTGTAGTTTATTGTACGATCTGTAGTTTCTTGTATGATCTGTAGTTTCTTGTACGATCTGTAGTTTCTTGTATGATCTGTAGTTTATTGTACGATCTGTAGTTTCTTGTATGATCTGTAGTTTCTTGTACGATCTGTAGTTTATTGTATGATCTGTAGTTTCTTGTATGATCTGTAGTTTCTTGTATGATCTGTAGTTTATTGTACGATCTGTAGTTTATTGTACGATCTGTAGTTTCTTGTACGATCTGTAGTTTCTTGTATGATCTGTAGTTTATTGTACGATCTGTAGTTTATTTTATGATCTGTAATTTATTGTATGATCTGTAGTTTCTTGTATGATCTGTAGTTTCTTGTACGATCTGTAGTTTCTTGTATGACCTGTAGTTTCTTGTACGATCTGTAGTTTCTTGTACGATCTGTAGTTTCTTGTACGATCTGTAGTTTCTTGTACGATCTGTAGTTTCTTGTACGATCTGTAGTTTATTGTACGATCTGTAGTTTCTTGAACGATCTGTAGTTTCTTTTATGATCTGTAGTTTCTTGTATGATCTGTAGTTTATTGTATCATCTGTAGTTTCTTGAACGATCTGTAGTTTCTTTTATGATCTGTAGTTTCTTGTATGATCTGTAGTTTCTTGTATGATCTGTAGTTTCTTGTATGATCTGTAGTTTCTTGTACGATCTGTAGTTTCTTGTACGATCTGTAGTTTCTTGTACGATCTGTAGTTTCTTGTATGATCTGTAGTTTATTGTACGATCTGTAGTTTCTTGAACGATCTGTAGTTTCTTTTATGATCTGTAGTTTATTGTATGATCTGTAGTTTATTGTATGATCTGTAGTTTCTTAAACGATCTGTAGTTTCTTTTATGATCTGTAGTTTCTTGCATGATCTGTAGTTTCTTGTATGATCTGTAGTTTCTTGTATGATCTGTAGTTTCTTGTATGATCTGTAGTTTCTTGTATGATCTGTAGTTTCTTGTATGATCTGTAGTTTCTTGTATGATCTATAGTTTCTTGTATGATCTGTAGTTTATTGTACGATCTGTAGTTTATTGTACGATCTGTAGTTTCTTGTATGATCTGTAGTTTCTTGTATGATCTGTAGTTTCTTGTATGATCTGTAGTTTCTTGTATGATCTGTAGTTTCTTGTATGATCTGTAGTTTCTTGTATGATCTGTAGTTTCTTGTATGATCTGTAGTTTCTTGTATGATCTGTAGTTTCTTGTATGATCTGTAGTTTCTTGTATGATCTGTAGTTTCTTGTATGATCTGTAGTTTCTTGTATGATCTGTAGTTTATTGTACGATCTGTAGTTTCTTGTACGATCTGTAGTTTCTTGTACGATCTGTAGTTTATTGTACGATCTGTAGTTTCTTGTATGATCTGTAGTTTATTGTATGATCTGTAGTTTCTTGTATGATCTGTAGTTTCTTGCACGATCTGTAGTTTATTGTATGATCTGTAGTTTCTTGTACGATCTGTAGTTTCTTGTATGATCTGTAGTTTCTTGTACGATCTGTAGTTTATTGTATGATCTGTAGTTTCTTGTACGATCTGTAGTTTCTTGTATGATCTGTAGTTTCTTGAACGATCTGTAGTTTCTTTTATGATCTGTAGTTTCTTTTATGATCTGTAGTTTCTTGTATGATCTGTAGTTTCTTGTATGATCTGTAATTTCTTGTATGATCTGTAGTTTCTTGTATGATCTGTAGTTTATTGTATGATCTGTAGTTTATTGTACGATCTGTAGTTTATTGTACGATCTGTAGTTTCTTGTACGATCTGTAGTTTATTGTATGATCTGTAGTTTATTGTATGATCTGTAGTTTCTTGTATGATCTGTAGTTTCTTGTATGATCTGTAGTTTCTTGTATGATCTGTAGTTTCTTGTATGATCTGTAGTTTATTGTATGAACTGTAGTTTATTGTACGATCTGTAGTTTCTTGTACGATCTGTAGTTTCTTGTATGATCTGTAGTTTCTTGTACGATCTGTAGTTTCTTGTATGATCTGTAGTTTCTTGTATGATCTGTAGTTTCTTGAACGATCTGTAGTTTCTTGTATGATCTGTAGTTTCTTGTATTATCTGTAGTTTCTTGTATGATCTGTAGTTTCTTGTATGATCTGTAGTGTCTTGTATGATCTGCAGTTTCCATCTGCCCATGGAAGTGACCTCGGGGTCCACGCTCTGCCTCCGAGCTGTCGAATATGGTTCCGAATCCAGTTGTCATCCTGGTGCTTCATGAGTGTGTGTGCCTCCGATGGATGTTCAACTGGGCAACCCCACCTCCCGACATTAGTTGGTGGACGCAAAAAGATCCCTCAATGTCCTTCACGAAGAGTATCTGAGCTATCACTGGCACCATGAACAAATTACAACACCAAGTCTGTGACGGAGCATGGTGCATCAGAATCGGGATGGAACCGCTGTTCTCGCACTCGCGTTGTCGACTCGTTCCATCGTGGAACATGGAGTCTTTCAGAAGAGACGACAAAAGACATTGATTTTGGTGTCCTGTCTTCAACTTTATGCATTTTGAACATCCCACGACACAGGGCCAAGTAACCCAGCCTCTGGTTTTTTTTTTCTCTCCATGCCATGATAGGCCGATGTCCTCTAGCCTCGTCCAACCAAAAATTCAAGGACTTGAAAGAGAAAGGTATTTGTGCATATTCTATGCAGATGCAATTCTCTTGAGTCGTGGAGATTTCACCAATAATTGCTTTACCTTGGTTCTTTGCCCTTTATCCCTGTACACGCATGTCTTGTACTGTTACCTCGATTCAGAAAGGCGATGGAAACAGACTCCTTTCCATGATGCGGGTTTCCTCGGCATCCTTCCTCACCACCTGCGAGTTGTCCCTCATTTTGTAGCACACGCTGCTCTTGTAAGGCCTTGGGGTGATTAAAAGTTTCAAAAAAAGCTTTAAAGTTTTCTTCACATTCAAAAAAATCAAAAAAAGAATCTTCATGGGTGTGTATTTGTCAAATTCTTTATTTCATACTTTATCTCGACAATGATTCTTTCCTTTCATATATCCTTATTTAATACTCATAAGTTATGAGATTATGATTCTGTACTTATTACTGAATGTCAGTAATATATATGTCAGTAATATATATATATATATATATGTCAGAATAATATCTGAACAGGTCGAACTGACCTGTTGCTTTGATGGAAATGTCTAAATTGCCTTGTCGAGGCCCCCATCGGAGTTTTCCTTGTTTTTCACTATCAACCTGGATTGCTTTTCTACCATGTAAGCCGAGGAATAAGGAAATACTCGGCCCCTTTCAATTGAATATGCACAATGTAAGGTCACGTGACTGGTCACCTGACTCCTGCAATTTAAGTGAGGATATCCTTTGCCATTTTTTTTCATTGGTTGTTGTAGCTTGTTGGAGACAGAATAAAGGGAAAATTTTAATTGTCCCTAAGTCATTTTTCCAAATATATTGTTGCCCCTTATTGATAATACGAGTGATGTGATGATATTTATTCCCAATAAATGCGTCTGTCACTCGTGGACCAGAAACTGTGTTATCATCATGAAACACCAATTTGAACGACTTTGCATCTTTATATCATGGGATGCACAGCAGTTAGATTCACCATGGCCTGTTATCTATCGATAATGGAGCAGGATATAAGCCTGGTGTTGGCTTAGCGGTTGGGGTGCGGCTTGGGATCCTCGGATCTTGGGTTCGAATCCCGGTCGATCGCTGAATCAACGCCAGGGGTGTTGACTCAGCCTGTCGTCCTTCCGAGGTCCGCAAATTGAGTACCAGTTCACTGGTAATTCCCTGTGTGTCGCAAGATGCGACTAACAGGGTTGGCGGCAGGAAGGGCATCCGGCTGTAAAACATTGCTTCAAAAAGGGGACCACGGTACCCCAAAAAAGTCAACCCCCGCTCTGTGGGGGAAAATGGCCTCTTAAGGTGGTTCAATGGAGCAGGATATACACGTATGTACAGTATTGCGGAAATAGCGCCACCTTTGGTGATAGATGGTATTACAAATCATATTCCTTGATCTTCATAATCTTCTATGCTATAAGAGAGACGTTTGTCTATATGTGTGTTGCCATTTTTCTGAGATGGCCAAACGGATGTTTGTCAAATTTTCAGGGGGTCACCACTGAGTGTCGGGGAGTGTTTTCAGCAACAACAACAAAAAAAATTTGAGAAATCTGAAAAGTTGGATTTTTAAAAAAATTGCTCGAAAAAAAAATGCAAAAAAAATGCCTAAGCCTTCGTAACTATGTGAAAGGTCACCTTTCACATAGTTACGTTTCACATAGTTTCACATAGTTAATTGTCACCTTTGTAACCAGGTGAATGATCCCTGACCCCATTCCTTAATGGGAGTAGTGAAGTGTTTTAGGCTCCCACAAAAATACATACATAATTTTTATATGCACTTGGTTGGGAACCTAGGCCTTTTAGGCCTCTCACAAAAAACAAAATTGTTTTCTTAAAAATGCCAACAGGATTAGAGCATCACCAGGCAATGCCGTGTATCCCCCGCTCGTACAGTAGTTAATGCAGTCTACCCCCGCTAGTACAGTATAATGGGACCTTCTCAAAATTATGATTATGGGGTATGATATGTTGTGATCAATAAAATTTCTTTCAAAAATGACAAATGTTATAAAGTGCATTTCCAATAATTGTGCCGCAGCACATTACCCACCAGAGATGAGCCAAGAATGGTAGTCCCACACGGAGGGTGGCAGTGCCCACTCGTTCTTACAATAAACTCCTTGGCTTCACGAGTGGTATTATGGATACGCTGTATTAAAAAACAAACACAAAACATGTTTGATCCCAAGACCATATGATGCGGCAAACAGTTCCCCATTTCTCAGTGTTTGGTGGGATATGACACATATTCAATGAGCGAAACGGCCTTTTTGATTTGCCTTCATCTCCTCACATTTTGTTGCTTCTTTCCCCAAGCAAGGCATGCTACTCCCTAAATAAACTCCCACCAGGAATCTTTAGGAAAAGACGATCAATGCCGAAGTCTACTTTAGCATTGCTACCTTTGTTTTCTCTTATTTTCCTGCCGGGAAGTTGTTTTTCCTGCAGTTTGTCCTTTTGGAAGCCATGTTGATCTGCCCAGTTTAAGGCTTTTGCAGGCCTTTTTTGCTGAGTGAGGACTCTGCAAAAGAAAGTTTGACAAGCCGTGCATTTACTCATCTTTTAGAGCACGAATGTTTCAGACTGCTTGGTTTTGATCTGCGAGGAAGAATTTGTGTCGGAATGTACGCGGTGTCCTCTGTCTGTTTTTGTTTTGTACAATGTCTAAAGCTTGCGGAGAAGCATCCACATGTATAACTGGAATAAGGACATGAGGAGACTGTTGTACTTCTAAATGAATTATGAGTACTTTGGTAAACTATGGGAAAATCATCTCGGAATGGGATTCAGGCCCAGCATTGGAGCCTAGGGTTGAACCATTATGAGCTACATGCTCGGTTTGCAACGTCAAACAGGTCAACCGGTGTTTTAGATTGTCTGCCTGTTTTAGATTGTCTGACTGTTTTAGACTGTCTGACTGTTTTAGACTGTCTGACTGTTTTAGATTGTCTGACTGTTTTAGATTGTCTGACTGTTTTAGATTTTCTGGCTGTTTTAGATTGTCTGACTGTTTTAGATTGTCTGACTGTTTTAGATTGTCTGACTGTTTTAGATTGTCTGACTGTTTTAGACCATCTGACTGTTTTAGACTGTCTGACTGTTTTAGACTGTCTGACTGTTTTAGATTGTCTGACTGTTTGTTTTAGATTGTCTGACTGTTTGTTTTAGATTGTCTGACTGTTTGTTTTAGATTGTCTGACTGTTTTAGATTGTCTGACTGTTTGTTTTAGATTATCTGACTGTTTTAGATTGTCTGGCTGTTTTAGACTGTCTGACTGTTTTAGATTGTCTGAATGTTTTAGATTGTCTGACTGTTTGTTTTAGATTATCTGACTGTTTTAGATTGTCTGACTGTTTGTTTTAGATTGACTGACTGTTTGTTTTCGATTGTCTGACTGTTTGTTTTAGATTGTCTGACTGTTTTAGATTGTCTGACTGTTTGTTTTAGATTATCTGACTGTTTTCGATTGTCTGGCTGTTTTAGATTGTCTGACTGTTTGTTTTAGATTATCTGACTGTTTTAGATTGTCTGACTGTTTGTTTTAGATTGCCTGACTGTTTGTTTTAGATTGTCTGACTTTTTGTTTTAGATTTTCTGACTGTTTTAGATTGTCTGACTGTTTTAGATTGTCTGACTGTTTTAGATTGTCTGACTGTTTGTTTTAGATTGTCTGACTGTTTGTATTAGATTGGCTGACTGTTTGTTTTAGATTGTCTGACTTCGTTTTAGATTGTCTGACTGTTTGTTTTAGATTGTCTGACTGTTTTAGATTGTCTGACTGTTTGTTTTAGATTATCTGACTGTTTTAGATTGTCTGACTGTTTTAGATTGTCTGACTGTTTTAGATTATCTGACTGTTTTAGATTGTCTGACTGTTTTAGATTGTCTGACTGTTTGTTTTAGATTGTCTGACTGTTTGTTTTAGATTGTCTGACTGTTTGTTTTAGATTGTCTGACTGTTTGTTTTAGATTGTCTGACTGTTTGTTTTAGATTGTCTGACTGTTTTAGATTGTCTGACTGTTTGTTTTAGATTGTCTGACTGTTTGTTTTAGATTGTCTGACTGTTTGTTTTAGATTGTCTGACTGTTTGTTTTAGATTGTCTGACTGTTTTAGATTGTCTGACTGTTTGTTTTAGATTATCTGACTGTTTTCGATTGTCTGGCTGTTTTAGATTGTCTGACTGTTTGTTTTAGATTATCTGACTGTTTTAGATTGTCTGGCTGTTTTAGACTGTCTGACTGTTTTAGATTGTCTGAATGTTTTAGATTGTCTGACTGTTTGTTTTAGATTATCTGACTGTTTTAGATTGTCTGACTGTTTGTTTTAGATTGACTGACTGTTTGTTTTCGATTGTCTGACTGTTTGTTTTAGATTGTCTGACTGTTTTAGATTGTCTGACTGTTTGTTTTAGATTATCTGACTGTTTTCGATTGTCTGGCTGTTTTAGATTGTCTGACTGTTTGTTTTAGATTATCTGACTGTTTTAGATTGTCTGACTGTTTGTTTTAGATTGCCTGACTGTTTGTTTTAGATTGTCTGACTTTTTGTTTTAGATTTTCTGACTGTTTTAGATTGTCTGACTGTTTTAGATTGTCTGACTGTTTTAGATTGACTGACTGTTTGTTTTAGATTGTCTGACTGTTTGTATTAGATTGTCTGACTGTTTGTTTTAGATTGTCTGACTTCGTTTTAGATTGTCTGACTGTTTGTTTTAGATTGTCTGACTGTTTTAGATTGTCTGACTGTTTGTTTTAGATTATCTGACTGTTTTAGATTGTCTGACTGTTTTAGATTGTCTGACTGTTTTAGATTATCTGACTGTTTTAGATTGTCTGACTGTTTTAGATTGTCTGACTGTTTGTTTTAGATTGTCTGACTGTTTGTTTTAGATTGTCTGACTGTTTGTTTTAGATTGTCTGACTGTTTGTTTTAGATTGTCTGACTGTTTGTTTTAGATTGTCTGACTGTTTGTATTAGATTGTCTGACTGTTTTAGATTGTTTGTGCATTCCAAATTACAATCTTAAATTGTGGGTTCAGTAAGGACTTTGCTTCAAGTATAGACATTGTTTTCTTTAAGAGTCGTAACTCTCTTTAACCAGCATTGGTTTGGATGTCAGAACCCGAGGCCTTTTCACTCAAGTTTAACGACAAAGTCTTTGCTGCACAATAAAGTGGGAAATGGGAACTAATGTTAAAATGGATTTGGATGCTGTGAGAGGGAAGTGTGAACTGATAAGGCATGAAGAAAAGTGAAACCTATCAACAAAAGCTTTAATGTGATTGGATGGTATTAGGAAATGAGGAAGAGATGACAGACAGCCTGGAACATAATGTACGAGACAACTGTTGGGCAGCCATTGGAACATTGTGAGAATCAGACGTGCCATTTGTTTCTGATTCTCACGTCGGAGAGATGAGAACCAGAGATGACATTCGGCCTAAGGAACTCCTTGTGCTGCAAATTGCCATAACAGGTCGCCTGAATCATCGCATTGAAACAAGTTAAAGGTTTCCATTGGGTCACCATGGTGGCCTATTGGTTTAGGACACTGAATTGCCATCCCGGAAGTTGTGGGTTCAAATCGGGCTGGAGACAGCAGCATCAGGAATTGATGTTCAAAGCTTCTGGAAAGCAGAGCTATTGGTTTCAGCAGAGTTGCTCTGTCATTGCCTTGGAAACCCAGCTTGCTCCTGAATGACCTTCAAGGTAGAGGTGTAATCTGCCTGCCCAGTGCAAAATAATCTACAAGTGATATCGGTGCACACAGTGTCGTTGACCCTTATTGCTCTCTCATGGAAAATTAGAATTTGGCACTCAATTGCTGACTCCAAAAAAGCAATGCCATGCAGAATCCCCTTCAGAAAATGGAATAAGTCATGAAAATAGAGAATTAGGATCAGATACCCTTGAGTCCTGTCTCACTAAGTTACATCATGGGCCTCGTTTGTCTTTGGAAAGTTTCTGCAAGAGAACTTGGAATTTTAAGTTCATAGTTGCTGCAGTTGTCGTACCCACAACCTTAGGCTGTATACTTAGAACCCCTGACCTCGAGGTAGGATCAAGTGTTGATGGTACCCTCGTATGACGTCAGAGTGCCATTCGGCCTCCCGATCCTTGAATTCTCCACTTACCGACTACCGAACGGTGTCATGCCAACCCCTCCTTTGAGATGTACAACCTGAGATCCTCTGTCCACCGATATATATATATATATATATATATATCCATTCAAGACGGATCTGCACATTGGCTTACCGGTTGTCCACAACTGACCTCGATATTGACACAATGGGAAGGCCGCAGCCAAAGGTTGTTTGCACTGCGGAGCTGCGGAGGAGCCGAGCGGGATTACTTAGGGCTAAGTTCGCTTCCTGCGTCGCATCTCGCTATCTGTCCACCGAGATTTAGGTGTTGATTTTTTTAACCTAATGAAGCACCGTCACTGGGCCTGACAAATGCCTTCCTGTTTGTCCAAGGCACGTGCCGACCCAAGACATACCCGTATACCCACCGGCCCGCATCCCCCCATCACCGATAGCATCTGCCTGGCTCGATCGGTGCCCCCGGCCTCCCGGAGCCTGGCGTCCAGCCCGGGAAGCTTGGAATTGACAGCTTCATGACTTATAAATGGGAAGATCCTCTGCCTTGTTCTAATGGCTCCGTTGAAGCTTTTAGCATGCACCGCGATTCATGCGGCTTGCCCTCGTGGATGGATGTAAGTTGGCGAGTGCTGTAACAATGCCTTCGGCTGTTGTTCAATGGAAACAAATTAACAACTTGAATAAGAAATTAACAACTTAGCTCTTTCACGAGCCTCGATTCAGTATACAAAAAAAAAAAAAAAAAAAAAAAAAAAACAACATCGATGGCATAAATCGATGACAATGAGAGATGGAACTGATGTGCACCGAATGCGTTTCCTTGATTTTTATCCCCCCCCTCCCCCATGTAATGATTTCAATTTTCTTGAAATTTTAAACATCGTCCATCCCTTGTGCTTTATTTAATACTAGCAGAAGTACCCGGCGTTGCCGGTCGGGGGAGGGTGGGGAAGGGTGGGGGGGGGGGGGGGGGGGGGGAGCAGGAGAGGAAGGGGGTTCATATATATATGCTGGTGGATGATCCCGATCAGGAAGAAGAAGAAGAAGCCGTACTACCAACTTAGTACACTTCCGGAATTGTTTGATTTATCTGTATTCAAATGTCTGGTGATCGTTTTGTATTTATTTATGCGAATGCGTACTTGAATATAACTGTCATTAATTTAATAAGGCTTTGGCACTATCAACGATTTTTATTGAAAAACTAAAACAAAACGATTTTTTTTTTTTCCTAATTTTTTTTTGCCGAAAACACTCCCAGTCATTCACTGATGAACCTCTGAAAGTTTGACGAAGATCCGTTCAGCCATCTCTGAGAACAATGGCGACACACACAGACAGACAGACAGACAGACATCTCTCTTATATAGCAGATGTCAAGTTGCACTTCCTTCCCGAATAAAATTAACCCGCTGACCCACATGGAATCATGTGGCCGATAAAGATCCTCTGGGATGATCCTGGAGGGAGATGTCCAGAGCATCTTGGCATCCCTCTCTTTTCTGAAATAGATTTTATCAGAAATGGTTGTTTTTTTTCAGGAAGAGTTTTTTTTGTCTCTAGGTATTTTGGTCAGGGGAATGTTATTATCCCCACGAACCTCATACCAGACTGAGTAACATTAATTAGGGTTAGGTTGCCCGCTCTGAGATTGGGACGTAGGTGGTGAAACTCAAACCCTGGCCAGTACGGGCTACTTCCTCAATTGGTGCTCAGCATTTAGAGGATAGAGCGTGGACAAACCACGTGGGTTGCTATCCCAGGGATGAGGGTGGAGGGGGGGGGGGGGGATTTCTCTTTCACTGTGCGGCTGATTGTGGAGAGAAAAACGACGTTGCAAGATGGCGTTTCTGGTACTTAGAAGCAGAATGTGTTCCATTACCTCCTCCAAGGTGACCCACTGAGTTTGTGTTCAAGGTGACCAACTGGCCCCTTCCCCCACCCCTTCTTCTGTACCCCATGGAATATTTATCCTGCGCTCACGAAGCGAAGAGCAGGGTTATGCGATCGGTTGCGTGCATAAGTGTGGCGTGCGTGCATGTCCACATTTTAAAAATTCATTTTCTCGGCAACCATTGGTCCGATTGACACGAAATTTTACCATCGGAGCGCCTCCACCTGTAGAATCTTTATATTCAAAATGATGACATCATAGGTCACATGGTATGGACGCCATATTCGAAAAACTTTGCAACTCTATATCTCCGAAACCGCTCAATGGAAAAATTGAAACATGGTTCATTGTCAAGTACTCCCCATGGGGAATAAGATGTTAATGATAATGTGCCTTTGTTATGACGTCATAATTCAACAAGTATAACGCTTGATCCGATTGGTATGATTTTTTTTCTCTGCAACTATTGATCCGAATGACTCGGAATTTTCACCATTCGAGCGCCTTACCCTGCATACTTTTTTTTGATAATTATGACGTCATAGGTCACATGATACAGGCACCAACTTAGAAAAAAAACAAAAAATGTTGCACCTCTATATCTCCAGGGGTCCATGGAAGCCGCTCCATGGAAAAATATTAAACGTGGCTCATTGTAAAGAACTCCACATGGTGAATAAGTGTTGTTAATGATGACGTCATTGGTGCCTTAATTATGATGTCATAATTCCACAGGGACAACGCTTAGTCTGATTAGCTGGAATTTTTGAGCGTGATCTATGAAACAATTATATTAGAGAATATAAATTTATGATGTCATCGCTCATGTGGTCTGGCAGCCATATTGGATCAAAGGGGGAAAAAACGTTCAAAATCAGAAGAGTTGGCTCGGACCAAGTTGACTGCGCGGGGTAAGTATTCCATGAATACCATGTAGTTTGCAATTGTTCCTAAGAATAAAAAATCGTGAATTTAGAACATTGTTTTTATCCTCAATTCTAAATGCTCCTTCCAACAGCATTGAGAATAGATTAAGACAATTCTAGTGGCATGGATGGCTGTTACCTGTCAGGTTGGCTTCTGATGTGCTGTTATCCCTACATTAGGTACGAGCAGCAGGAGAGTTCTAGAAATGCCAAGTAAGGATACAGATCGAAAAGTGAGCCATCTGGCAGTTCTGCAATTTTCAAAGGATCCTGCCAGGAAGTTTCCATCATCTCATGGAGCAAGTTGATGGGGAAAAGCAGCAAAGTTAATGTGAATTTTGCATCTTCCTGTTTACTGATCAACTCACATTTACACATTGGATGGGGGAATAGGATGGGCAGGTATAACAGGGAGAAATCTTTTAAACTTCTCAGGAAGTTTTCATAAATATCATATTTTGTATATGTTTTCATAAATTAAAAAGAACTATGATTTGTAGACAATTCACCATCTCCATCCATTGATTATAATATCGCGTTGAGCCGAGGCCTTGCCGCCGATGGTGAACTGTGAAGGACAGGCATTCTATCATCCTGACTTTGCTGCTCCCATGTTGGAACTTCACCAAGAAATTCCCTGAAAGTGCTGGCACGGAGTTTGAGCCAAGTTGAGATATGTGCAGTCGGTGCAAGGCTCGGGCTACTGTCCGCCCCTCGCTCTCCTTTCCAGGACCAGGTGGCTGAACCGAGGCACTTTCACATTCACCATGGTTTTTGCTGCATTCTTTCATTAAACGACTGAATATAACAACATGGCTGCTGCTTCAGTCGAGATGTGAATATTCAAGGTTAAGAGTTTAGTTATGATAGGATTATTGATTTTTATACTTCCAGTAATTATGCCCTTCTCATTGCAGGTTTATTCTGGAATTTGCATCATAAGAGGCCTTCTACTTACTCGGTATGCAAATGGTGGAGTCTTTGACACCTTTGTCTCCCTCCAGTACACCTTTGGCCCATGTTTCCCCTTACATGGAGGTCCTTCCTAATCTCTCTTCTCTCCCCACTTTTTCCACATTTCTCGACTCTCCTTCTCTCCCCAACTCTTTCTCAGTTTGCTAGTTTGAGATGGGATTTTAACATTTGATCTTCTACAAAATGCACCACATAGGGTGCTGATGGCTGCCTTTGAGAGTCCGTCAGTCTGTCCCAGAAGCATGCCTTACATCTCACTTTTAGACGTTTGGTACTTCCTGTTAATTGACTCCACCAATCAGGAATGGTGATTTCTGCTGCTAGGCCTGATCACTCACAACCAGATAAAAACTGCCAGGAGAAGGAGGAGGAACAGATAATGTTTGCATCAAATTCCAAGGATCAGAGCATGATTCAAACCTGAGATAACCAGGTTATCCCAACTGAACTCACTTAAATGTACCTGAGAGTTCAAGTAAAACCCTGAGCAGGTCACGCCTAATAATGTTACAAAATGATAAATGTTTGATTGTTTACAATTCGTATTACAAGTTTATAAACACTCATACATGTCATTGATAACATGTAGCATAGAAGATCGACTTGCGTAAACCTCTTCCAATGCACATCCACATTAGATGAAGTTAAAACAAAAGTTCTGAGTCATTTAATCGACTGAATGATGTCCTATCGTACTGGATCTCCAGAGGGGATGGATTGGAGGAACCAGAGGAAATACAAAGAAATTCAAGGAACTTGGACACAGGAGGAGGCCATTTGACCCATCGTGCCCGTGCTTATTCCGCACCCCGTTAATTTAATTTATCAGTTGAAAATACCTGATTTCACTGGGGGTGAGTGGGCAGGAGGACAGGTGGGCAGGTACAGGGACAGCACATTCATCTCTTTGATGGGACCCTCTTACAGACATCACACTACAATCACCCATCTGTACCTGAGTACTGACGCTACAAGTCTTGCCCATATCCTTGTATCCCTCCATTATCATTGTTTCAAGGTATTTAACTAAATCGAATTAAAACCTGTCAACTGTGCTGCTGCCATAACCTTTCCAAAGAGACCATTACATGCATTAACAAGATGGTATTCATAGAATACTTACCCTGCGCAGTCAACTTGGTGCGAGCCAACTCTTCTGTTTTTGAACGTTTTTGTTTTCTTTGATCCAATATGGCTGCCAGACCACGTGAGTGATGACATCATACATTTATATTCTCTAATATAATTGTTGCATAGATCATGCTCAATAAATTTCAAACTGATCAGACTAAGCGTTGTCCATGTCGAATTATTATAATTGCAGCACCAATGACGTCATCGTTAACAGCACCTGTTCCCCATATGGAGTTCTTTACAATGGGACACGTTTCAATTTTTTGCATGCAGCGGTTTTGGAGATATAGAGGTGCAACGTTTTTCGGTTTTTCCAAGATGGCGCCTGTACCACGTAATTATCTAATTACCACATAATTATATAATTATCCACTATGATGTCATAAGTATCATGAAAATATTCCACAGGATGAGGCATTCCTGTGATGAAAATTTCGTGTCCATCAGACCAACAGTTGCTAAGGAAAAAAAAAATTCATTATGATCGGATAAGTGTTGTACTTGTCGAATTATGACGTCATAACGAAGGCACCAATAACATCATCATTAACATATCTTATTCCCCATGGGGAGCACTTGAAAATGAGCCATGTTTCATTTTTTTTCCAGGGAGCGGGATCGGAGATATAGAGGGGCAAAATTTTTCGGTTTTTGCAAGATGGCACGTTTGCCGCTGAACTATGACGTCATAATTATCGTTAAAATATTCTACAGGAGGAGGCACTCCGATGGTGAAAGTTTAGTGTCAATCGGTCCAAGAATTGCAGAGAAAAAAATTCATACTTATCGAATCAAGCGTTGTACTTGCCGAATTATGATGTCATTATTACGGTACTGATGACATCATCATGAACACATGTTATTCCCCAAGGGAAGTGCTTGACATTGAGCCATATTTAAATTTTTCCCATGGAATGGTTTCGGAGATATAGCGGTGCAAGGTTTTTCGACTTTTCCAAGATGGCGCCTGTACCATGTGACCAATGACGTCATAATTATCATTAAAACAATTCTACAGGAGGAGCCGCTCATATTCTGAAAATGTCGTGCTCATCGGACTAACAGTTGCAGAGGATTGTTTTTTTCATACTGATCAGATCAAGCGTTGTACTTGTCGAAATATGACGTCATAATGGAGGCACCTATGACATCATCATTAACATATCGTATTTCCCATGGGGTGTACTTGACAATGAGCCATGTTTCAATTTTTTCCATTAAGCAGTTTGGGAGATATAGAGGTGTAACCTTTTTTCCAAGATGGCGTCTGTACCACGTGACCTATGACGTCATAATTATCAGCAAAAAATTCCACAAGCAGAGGTGCTCCTATGGTAAAATTTCATGTCAATCAGACCAACGGTTTCCGAGAAAAGGTATTTTTAAAATGCAGACACGGCACACATACCGCACACGTACGCACCCGATTGCTTAACCTCGTTTTCGCGTCGCGAGCGCAGGGTAACTTCTCTCTGCATGAAAGACTCCGACCAAATTACTATTTGTGAGAGTGAAAATGAGTTTGACTTCCTGTTCGGGGTTGTTCCAAGGGTAGGTCGGATCTGCAGCTGGTCCTTCCACCTCAATCAAAGTTGTTTATCGATCCGGATCCGTCGTGTTTTTAGGTCATCTCATCTCGATTCTCGATTAAATGACATCAAATGGGTCGTGATGTCCAGAGGTCCGTCCGTCCGTCCGTTAACTTTTTGCTATTTTCGCTGTTCCTCCGTGATCACCTGGCTGATTGTTCTGAAACTTGACACATGAATACAAGATAGTTGAAATAAAAACCTCAATGAAAATTTACGTAAAAATCCGTAAACGTGTCCATAAAAAAAGGAATATATATATAAAGTGGAGGTCGGAGATGCTTCCCTGTAATCACAAACATTCTATTTATTATGTACCGATGTATGAAGCACGCTTTGTTATTCTTACAATGTGTAAGAATACCCCACTAGTTATATTATAATAACTAGGGCATGCCCGTACTATATCTATATCTAAAATTATATCCCCCCCCTCTATTTACATGAAATGGTTTGGTCCAAAGCGAACGGCTTGCGAGTGGTGACAATCCCCCCCCTCTATTTACATGCAATGGTTTGGTCCAAAGCGAACGGCTTCCGGAGTTTGGTAAAGAAATCGCCATCGCGTGCACAAACGCGCAGGAAAGCGAATGAATCGCAAATTCGTTTTTATTAGTTGTAAAACATAGTTTAACGCCAACATAGTTTGCAAACGTGAAATAAATGAATACGCTCTCAAATGTGCCATCCGAGGCAGAGTGTGCCCGCCACGTTCGGCACACGCGATCGTTCGCTGCTCTCTGATTGGTTGAATCGTTTTTTGGACATAGCTCGGTAAGTAATTGTCCGATTAATATGAAACCTTGAAAAGGCACATCCTCGGGTCCCCAGCAATATACCTGGCAAGTTAAAAGTATATCGGACCCGTGGTTGTCGAGAAACAGCGGTCACAGACAAACGTACAGACAGAGATTACTGGAATTATAGATAGATATATATATTTTGTATGCCATTTCTGCTTCTTCCCCCGTTTTCCCTTCCACTTCTATGATTCAGAGTTTGCAGATGTATCCATGTTGTTCACCCCCTGTGTCCTCCCTTTGCATTCATTGTTCCCCACATCTATTCTTCCTTCAAGTCTCCCTCTATTTTGTCCTTCCACCCTATTGTCGGTGTGTCCCCCCTCTCTGTACTCTGGTCTGTGTTCTCGCTCCTCCATGAGCCTCGACTCTGAATACAAAAAAGATAGAAAAAGAAACATTAGAAAAATAAAAAGTAATGTTTGTCCCTCACCAACTTCAGTACAAGGTCCTCAGTGTGTCTGAGACAATGTTAAAGAACAGATTCAAAAGGATGATAAAGAATAAGAGGAATGAATGAAAGCTTTGGCTAAATGTAGATGGATTGGCTTTTGGTTCCGGCTCGATCCATTCTCTGCTGATTAGGTTCCTTTGACCTTTCAACAAAGAGGTCACGACGAGCCTGCAGATAGCTTACAACAACAGCCTTCCATTGTGGAATTATTATGGAACCTTAGAAGGAGCAGATTTCAGGAGTAATGGTACTAAAGCAAAAATATCGGGCGCAGCGGCTCGCGGAATGTGAGTCTGACCCTTTGGCTGAATGAAAAGAGATGTCAGAACTTGTTTGACAAAATATTTTTTTCCCTTTCCAGCCTCCAATTTGCACTCCCCACCGCTTTCCAAGGAGCTTCTGGGAATGTGTGTCTATCTGTTGTTTTCCTCGGCGGACAGTCGCAAAATCGTCCTTTTAAAGTCCACCATCATTATTTCATAAATCTATTACTTTCCTCCATCCCGCTTTCTCTCGTGATTCCGAAAGCTGTCATTTATTCCAACTGTCAAGCATCTTCTTTTGTGCTTCCTTACGCCTCTTAACGTAAAACAAGCTCGACCACGGGGCTCCGCGACGTAATTGCATTTTGTTTGGAGAATCGATGGAGAGAGACCTTCAAGCCACCGCCAAAAAAAAGGAAGAAAACTCAACGGAGATTCAAAGAACTGGAGACTCTCCGAACCGTGCCCTGCGCTCGAATGCAAGCCAGGAACAAAGAGGTGAAAATCCCCCTCCAGATTCAGCCGAAGCAATTGGGGTCTACAAGAATGCGCTTGCGAACAAGCTTATGGATACCACTCGGGTTCACCAAGGTTGGCCCGGACAAAGTGTGCAACGCAGCACAAAAGAATAAAGATTCTATTATTCCCCTTGCTCTGCAGGAATCAGACCTGCTGCCCCCTCTGGAGCGCACCGAGCTCGGTTTGATGTGGTCACTGCCCGGGAAACTCAGCTTTATGGCTTTAGTAAAGCCAGTTGAAGACTCCACTACCTGATGTTTTTAGGGCGAGCTTTTGTTACTTATGCTTATTCGAGGCTGGCTCGGGGGTTTAGGGTTTAGGGTTGTGGGATCTCAGAAGGTCTTTCCCTAAATTATCTTTATGCTTGTGCTTCGAGCATACAGACATCACTGTGCTGACGGATCAAATGAACCTGCAATAAGGAGTTCCTCGATTCCATGCATTAACTCACACTTTACATTTATTTGAAGGCGAATTGAACTCGATCTTCAAAACCCCAGATTTATTACATCTGTTCTTTATTTGGAATTCTCTCTTTGCATTCATATGTGAAATATAATATGTTATTAAGCAGTAAATGCAGCTTCGGTGAGTTTCTGTGGAAGCCGCCACGCTTACAAGTTGCGGAGTCCCTGTTTGGCTGTGGATATGAGAAAATGTTCAAAATTTTTTGCAGCCAATCCGGGACACCCAAGAGCAAAACTCAATAGCGAAACAGTTTCTTTCCTGAAATCCCTAGTAGTGTCCATCTTGTTTATCCCATGTACTCCGCCATCGCCCTCTCTCTTCCACAGATGTCCCTGTTCTCTACTGTTGTGCTTCCCTCTTTCTCCCCCTCTTGTCTCCCACTTCCTTTATTATATGTTTTATGTTATCTCTTACATGAGCCTCGACTTAGTGTACAAAAAACAACAATATGGCTGCCCCCATACAATTCATTGCAAAATTCAGCTGTTCCTGATTAATGGCGCATTTATTTTCATTATCATGCAAATAAATGAAGGAGGGTTTGCATGTTGGCCTAGAGGTATGTGCACTCGCCTTTGTGTTCGAATCCAGTGTTCGAATGCACCCAGTTCGAATCCCAACCCAACTACAAACCCTCACCCTGGTGTTTGGCATGCAGGGCGAGGCATCGATGAGTGTGAGGTCCCTCGGATGTGAAGCCGGAGGCCCAGTCTGCATCCACCGGTCATTGCTGGACCTTAAAGATCCCACGGTGTCTGTCGTGAAGAGTAGGTGAGTTGTCAATGTAACCCTGAATAAATTACAAATTCCTGTCCAAATCAACTTCAGTTAAAACATCTAGCCAGTTCTGAACACCTTTGGCCAATACCATGCCATAACCAAGCACACAAGGTAGTAGTGGTAGTACTAGTGGTATTAGTATCGATAATAATATCTAATAATTCTCACTTTGTTGTAATCTCTGTTTGGTTTCCTTTGGAAGTATTCCACATGATATTACCAGTGCACACAAACACTCGTCACGCCATTGGAAATCTGGAACAGACTTCCATTGACTGGGCTAATGTTGAAGTAGAAGTTCATATTTATTTATTTGAAGTGTGAATGTCATGCATGTTGCAGTTGTAGAATCCACTGTAGAAATGGCCGAGAATGCTAACGAGGGATTTACATTTTGCAGATGTTCTTCGGCATTTTTTGTGTTGCGCAGCAGGAAGTACAATAAGAACCTAAAGGGTGGGCGAGTTTTTTTCGCCAGATTTCGGTAAATTGATCAGAATTCCATTCGGCAGTGATAAGGCGACTTTGGATGGACAAGTTAAATTGGCTCTTCCAAGAAATGCCCACACAAAAGTCTACGTAGTGTACAACGCGTACAAAACCACCACGCTGCGTCCGCCATTAGCGCAACCCAAGCCTACCAGAAAATTTACAACTTCTTTATGAGTCTGCATGGCAGAGTACTTCTTATGCACCATCGAAGGGAGTAAAAAAGGGGAAAATAAATAAATGAGACCTAAACAAAAGCCACCAAACACCCCCGAAGCTTTAATGGTCTAAATGTAGGCCCATTTTACCTCTCTGCAGCCTTTTGCACGTGGAGTTAATTGCAAACAGAACTACCGTTATTCTTTCCTGCCTCATGTTTGCCGTCGCTGGCCCCATAATTAGATAGAACATGTGGATTTCATTGGGGGGCGGGAGGGGGCTTTCGGTGGCAAGTCAACAGGAGGTACTGAAAGCACTTCCATTGTATGTGGTTTTTAAAAGTAGGAACGTCATCGCGCGATGCTCGTTCCCAGAGATACCAATGGTGGTCTCCTGGCATCCAAATGCGAATCCTCAATTTGTGGACCAAGGGCACAATTATTGGATGTTTGCTCTGACAAATCGAGCCAATGCCGGGCCTTTGTCGGTCCTGCTGCTATATTTAGCCGATTCAAAATGGAGGGCAAGTTGATGGTTGACAGGAAGAGAGGAGTTCTGTTTAAGCTTTCGGGGTTGTTTTCTTTGTACAAGACATTCTGAAGGTGTACAATCTTCTTGATTGCCCCCTGCCGCGTACCATTCTTCCTCTCAGCCTTCCGTAATGGGCAAGGTGCTAAAGCATGAGGGAAATTGAGGGTTTTCTGTGCGAAAGCCATCATAGGAATGCTCTTGGGTAGATTTTTAACCCACTGTCTTGCTGCGCTGCTTGACTGCATGACCTGTTGTCATTTTGTCTTTCCCTCATTACTCGCGGATGCTTCTTGAACCGGGATTCGAGTACGAATGATCCTGCCGGTTGCAGATATGGCTGCGCCGTTGCTGCATTGTCACATGAACGGTCGGGCAGGCATTTGAAAGTTGGTCAGGATGCCAGTGAGAGTCACCGCCCTTTGTAAAAGGCACCATGGAACCTTTAACGAGTCCGCCAGCGAATGCTCGTAGAACGTCCATCTCCATCGAAACGACCATCCGAGGGTCGGCGCACTCGTGGATCTGCGAAGCATCAGGGTGACAGTTTACATTCAGGTCGGGATCAAGCCCAGAGGGGGCAGCTCAAAGGCAAAGTGTGCTAACTCTGGTACAAAACATTCCTTGGGACACTCTGTCACCTTGTCCTTTGAATATTGTGAATAATTACCATGCCCATGGACTGCAGCATCCATTTCAAGGTGTTGGAAAGAAATATAGCTGACTTTACTTTTAGGATGCATTATCCTAACATGATGCATAGTTTTCCACATAAGGAGAATGACCTGCAGAAATAACAGGATGCAGTATATAGTATACAAAAATATTAGATACCTACCGGAAATAGTCGTTTTACCCATCATTCCTTTGTCATATTCACATCATATCTGAAGTTTTTGTCTGAATGCAATATTAAAACTTGGTAATACTGTGTTGTCATAAGTTTTGTCGCTTTGTGGGTGTGGTCAAACTCATGACGCAACATTAATACACAAAAGACATGGAACCGAAAAGTCATTATACTTAGCTTCATTAAACTTAGAACCAGAAGCCTTAAATGTTCATCATTATTTATGAATAAATATTCCTTCAAAATGGGATCATGCCCCCATCGTGCCATATCAGTGACCTTTAATATTCCCATAAATATAGCTTGTATGTCTGCATTTCTGCTGAGCATATCGGAAAAGAAATCTCACCTTTCCAGCACACGACTCACGTAATCCCACTGATGTAAAAATGCCATTATATACACGAGCAACGGTACCGGCCCTACGGGCGGAGCTTCAATTTGGAGGCCCAAATGAAAAGGCAAAATATCAGAAATTGAAGGCTTTAAAATATATATTATTTTAAACGATTTATATAAATATCCGTTAAATCATATCACACGCAAATCATCAAAATCTAAACAGTATTTGTGGAATTTCAATAAAAGCCACATCACTGTTAATATCGGTAAATATTATTCCATCGTGTTTGAAAAAACTGGAAAATTGGAAAAATTGGAAAATTGGGGGGAAAAAAATAGAAAAACAATATAGCCTATTTTACTCCAGGGGGTCCCAGGATTACACACCCAAAATTTCGTTGCGATCGGTTCAGTCGTTTTTGTGGTACCTGGGAACAGACAGACAGACAGACATTTGGTGAATTCTATTAAGATTATCTAAATGCGAATGGCATTAGTGGGTGATAAAAGCCTCATCCGTTTTTCATTAAATATGACTTGGTGTTGAAAGAGCTACCACAATCCACTGATCCATATGACACAGACACCATGATTGCACTGGACTGGCTATCTCGGTAGCCAGTGAAGCTGGCCGGCCGCCATCTTGCCCTGTCCAATGACGCCGAAACTAAAGAAATAAAAATATTGGAGGAAAAAAATAATAGAGAAAGGGTATAGGGTTAGTTGGCCAAAGTGGGGGTAACAAAATCGGAGGGCTGGGGGGGGGGGGGGAAGAGATGTTCGGTTAACTTCATGTGAGATAACTGCTTTATTTGCCAGGCCATCGCTCCATGGCATGCTCTCGCGAGATCTCGCGTGATCCCGTTTGAGTCGCTATGGCATATGGTATTTCACAAAATAGGGAAGCAAACACCCACATGGAGCAGGAACAGCATTACATTACACAGTAGTTTTTTTATATTTTATTTTGTGTACATGATCGAGGCTCGTGTAAGAGCTAACATCAATCACAAAAACAACAATCGGACAAACAAAACATACAATAAAGGGAGCGGGAGACCAGATGGGGAGAGAGAGGGAAGCACGCAAGTACAACAGCAGAGAACAGGGACATCGGGAGATCTGTGGGAAGGAGAGGGCTTGGGGGGAGGAGGCATGGGAAGGCGGGGTGGGAGAGGTATAAAACACATGGACACTGCTAGGACTTCCAGGAAAGAAGTCGGTATTTCAAAAAAGTGGATCTGGGGTGAATTAGCGGTGGTAGAAAAGATCAAGGTTTTGGATGGGGGAAGATAATAGATGGTGGTGAACAGCTGTTTTAAAGACCTGGAGGGAGGAGTGGGATTGAAGAGAGTGAGGGAGTTTGTTCCAGAGACGGAGAAAAGAGGAATGAAGGAGTGAAGGTGAGCAGAGAGTCTTGATTTTGGCAGTTTGACCAGAAGAGGGTTGCTGGCAGATCCTGTGCGACCTGCAGGAAAATTTGGTAGGAAGGAATATTTTATTTGGAAGAATATATTTGGATAATACTATTTTGGAAGTCGGCTTCAAAAAAAAAGTCAAAATAATATTTTTGAAGAATATTATAATATTGTAATATTTGGAAGAATATTTGCTCCAGGGAAGCCCTCTAAATTCCGCCCATTCTCTCTCCTCCACCCTTCTGCACAGTAGATCGGCCCTTCAGATTGCTCTTGATAATCTGCAGCCAATAATTCCCACACCACTAACCAATATGCCATGCAATGCTCTTGGCAGGTATCCTTGGAGACATTGGCTGCACGTTTTAACTTCAGATTTATCTGAAGGCAGAAGCACGCGTCCAAGACCGAAGCTTTTTAAAATGCTGGCTTGAACGTTGCCCCCCTATGGGTTGTTGTTGTTGTTTTGTTTGTTTTTTCCAAATATTTTTGGAGAGACCTCTCGTGAATGTAGAACTCCGCTTGGTCGAAAAGCTCACCCGCACGGCTCTCGGTCCATTGATTGTTCAATCCATTGTGACGTCACTGATGACGAGTTGTGTATTGTAAATCGAGCATTTGCTGAAAGTACCCTTCATGCATTGTGGAGTGCAATAGTATATAGACATATAGACATATAGACATACAAAAAAAAAAAGAAAAAAAAAAAGACAGACGTACGTATTTCGAAGTGGGTGAAGGCAGAAATAACAGTAAGTGGTTCTTGTATGGTCATTGTGTCTTGCTCTTAGTTTGGGCATGATTGGTATTTCACATGACCGACAGACAAACACACAGAAAATGACTTATTTCTAAGATTGCAGGCCTCTCTGACCTTGTATATTAGCTGTAAGCAGGACTTTTGGATTCATGAAAGCACAGAATGTTGCTCTGTTAATTTTACCATCACAGCACAAAGGTTTTTTTTTCTTTTTTCTTAGTCCTACTGAATGATATTTAGTATAACAACCACAACACTGATGATGTGCACAGGTCTTGCCTTTTCATCTAAGATTTTCAAGATGTACAACCATGCATAACTCCTACCCCAAATGTACAGTAGTATGTCCATCAATAAGCTTGGCAGGGGCGTCCTCCTTCTAACTACCCATTTATTTATTTTTATTTCCCCTTCTTCATGCTGAGCGGAAGTTATCACGGAAGTTATCACAAGAGGATTGAGTGAAACTGAAAACGACGACCCGACCACCTTTTCCTGGAGTATGGTGAGTACCACGATAGCATTGTTTACATGTGTAGCCAATGAGGAGATGCTTCCTGTCATTTGTAAACCGGAAGCTGCATGCTGAAACTGTCAGTGCATTATTAGCTTATCTGGAATTTGAATTCCACCTGAGGTATTGTCATCGTGCACCACCCGTCTGTCTTTCCGTCCGTCCGTCCGTCCGTCCGTCTCCTATTTCGACTTTTCTGGCCAACCCGCTGGGCCGATCAGGATGGAATTTGGCAGCAAGGTTCCGCTCCTGACTGGTAACGGGGATTGCAAAACTCGATCTAGTCACATGACAGAAAGCATTTCAAAATGGCAGAATTAGTAAATTCCTTAAAATGTTTTTTCTCCAGACCCACTTGTCAGAATGCTACCAGATTTGAGTTTATTTATTTATTTGTTTGCAGAATCGAGGCTCGTGTAAGAGCTAATACGTTGAACATGAAAACATGCACAGACACATGAAACATACAATGAAGGGAGCGGGAGACAAGAGGGGGAGGGAGAGGGATGCACACAAGCACAACAACAGCAGAGAACAGGAACGTCGGTAGATCTGTGGAAGTGGGATGGCTGGGGATGAGGGAGGCATACACGGTTTAAAGCAAATGAACACTATTAGGAATTTCAGGAAAGAAGTTGGGGATTGAAGGAGGTGGATTTGGGGTGTTTTCTACTGGGGTAGAAAAGATCAAGGTTTTGGATGGGGGAAGATAAGCTTAAGAGATGGTGGTGAACAGCTGCTTTAAAGACCTGGAGAGAGGAGTGGGATTGAAGGGAGTGGGGGAGTTTGTTCCAGAGGCGGGAGAGAAGAGGATGAAAGAGTGAAGGTCAGCAGAGAGCCGAGATTTCGGCAGTTTAACCATCAGAGGGTTGCTGGCAGATCTTGTGTGTCCTGCAGGAATATTTGGGGGACAGAGCACAGACAGAGTTGGGGGAGCAAGGCCGGAGAAGAGTTGGTGGTGAGAGAGAGAATGGCCTTCAGAATCGGCTTCATCGTGGGAGATTCCAATGATTCTGAAAATTTTGGTTTCAACAGCGTGAAGCCGAGCCAGGTGTGAGGCAGGAACACCGGCCCATAGGGGAGAACAGTATTCCATTGAGCTGCAGATTTAAGCTTTGTATGTTATGTGGTGAGGAGCTCAGAAGTGCCCAGGAAGGACTTCGCACGACGGAGGATGCCCAGACGGTGACTGGCTGGGTTACAATATTAGGCCAGGGTAGGGATGTTAAATTGCAGCGGTCATGCTGATCATGTGACCGGATTTGTGTCAAAATGTCCGACTTTGTCAAATTTATGGAAAATCACATAAATTCCATGAAAAATCTTCTCAAGACCCACCAGTCAGAATGCAACCAAATTTGGGTTACAACATTAGGCCGGGGTAGTAATGTTAAATTGTGGAGGTCATGGCTATCACGTGACCGGAAGTGTGTCAAAATGTCCAACGTTGTCAAATTTATGGAAAATCACTTAAATTCCATGAAAAATCTTCTTCTCAAGATCCACCAGTCAGAATGCAACCAAATTTGGGTTAAACATTAGGCCGGGGTAGTAATGTTAAATTGTGGAGGTCATGCCTATCACGTGACCGGAAGTGTGTCAAAATGGTTGACTTGGTCATTTTTTGGGAAAATCTCGTAAAATCCATCAAAACTCTTCTTCTCCAGACACACCAGTTAGAGGGATACCAAATTTGGAATACAACATTAAACGAAGACCCAGATAAGCTACAGGTCCAGTGGTCCTATTTTTTTTGCAATGTGTGAGATTAGCAAACGTATTTGTTAGGGGACATACCCAAATTTTGCATTCTTTTTCTAAAGTCGGTCTGAGGTTGTTCTGTCAAGTTATTTCTTTTTTATTCTATAAGTCGGAAGTTGTATGCTGACGACCACGTGCCCTCGAGAGGTTCGTTTGCTGATGCTCTCAATTTCCGGTGATGATGGTACGCTTTATCACCTATCGTTACACATTTCTTGATAAATGTTACATTTGTGTTTCATGAATACATTAATGTTGTGTTTCTCATGAATATTAGTCGCTGTTAACAACGTTGAATGATGCTTTATTTAGTTTTCTTTGGTTTAAAAACGTCATTGCAAAAATGTAATAGGTGCCCGCGGAACTACGTAACTTCCGGTTAGTGCACAACAGTCACGTGATTGGATACATTGAAAACAAACCACAAAAGGGCACGTGTTACAACCGAAAATTCTGGAAACGGTGTAGGTTATTTGATAATAACTCGCTTAATTATTGTCTGATCTTCAAAATTTTAACTTTCCGACAAGCTAGAAGTAATTCTCTTTCTAACAATATAAAGTTTTATGAAAAATAATACGAAATGTTTGTATAGGCGCCCGCGGAACTACGTAACTTCCGGTTAGTGCACCCTTCGCGACAACAGTCATGTGATTGGATACATTGAAAACAAACCACAAAAGGGCACGTGTTACAGCTTACTTCCGGTAGTCTCGCCCTCACCTATGGCCTGCGCGACAAGTCTACGTTGTGAGGTAACTTTGTGACGATTGAGATATGTTGATGTAAACATCTCTTAGACATATACACACTGAAATGCGGATGTCTAACTCATTTTGGGAGTAATTGCAGAAGTAAGGTAATCTGTTCATAATGGTGGAAACATGTGGTAATGGCGGCAGGCATAGATACAGCTCTCGTCGATACAGCTCTCGTAGATACAGCTCTTTGTCGATACAGCTCTCGTCGACACAGCTCTCGTTGACACAGCTCTCGTCGACACAGCTCTCGTCGACACAGCTCTCGTCGATACAGCTCTCGTAGATACAGCTCTTGGTTGTGCTCAGAATCCCAGACTCTTAGCAAGCTCACAATGAAGTTGGGCGGAGCTGAGGTTGGAAATCACCCAGGTGGGCGGAGTTTCGCCTGGAGCTTGCTTGCTCTGTGCCATGGTACCACCAGATTTGATCTGCATGAGATTTTATGATGAGAGGTTTCTTTTATGAGCTACCTGGCTCCTGTCAGATGCTTTTTTGGTTTCACTCTCCACAGAATCATAATCAAATGAGTGATAACACAATATTTTCTTTGTTTGATCGTATTCTGGTCAGTGCACGATCTTTGCATTTTTACGTTTTTCATAGGGTACGTTTGTGGCGGACACAAAAGCCCACTGGCGTGGTGACATCATTCCGCGCACCAAGTGGGCGAGGGCCACGCCCGAGGGGTAGGCGTGGCCTGAGGATATACATGGGGCGCGCAGCCCAGAGCGGGCTAGTGTTACAGTGAGCTCCTGAAATAAAGACGCTTATAAGTTACTGCTTGTCCGCTTCCTCCTTGCTCGCAAGCAGCGCGCGTAGCGCCGCGCTTTACTGGTGACCCCCTCGACGTTGGATCTGCCAGAGCGATCCTTCCACACGCGACGCCATTGCCATGGCCAACTTCATCAAACTTCCCGAATTTTGGGAGGCTCAGGCCGAAGTCTGGTTCGTCCAGGCCGAAGCCCAATTTCAGCTTCGGCGCCTCACCGGCGATGACACGCGCTATTGCCACGTCGTCGCCTCCCTCAGGCCCGGCACGGCCGCTCGAGTTGTGTCCGTCCTTCGCCACCCACCGGACAGCCACAAGTACGAGGCACTCAAGCGGCTACTCCTAGCCACGTTCGGCCTCACGGACGACGCATGGGCCGACCGCCTCCTGGATCTCCCCGAGCTCGGTGACACGCGGCCGTCGGTCCGAATGGACCGTATGCTGTCACTGTTGGGCGACGAAGCCCCCGGTTCTCTATTCCGGGCGCTTTTCCGTCGCCAACTTCCAGCGCAGGTTCGCCTCGCGTTGGCCGGGACTGGGCTAACGGAACCCCGAGCATTGGCAGCCGAGGCGGACAAGTACTTCGCCGCTTCAGACACGCGGGCGAGAGTCGGCGTGGCCGTCACGGCCCTCGTAGCTGATGCTGCTGATGCTGCTGATCCACAGCATCAGCTTATACAGCATACGCAGCATGCTGATACGCACCTCGTGACCGCCGCCACGCCCCGCCCACCGCCGCGGCGAAAACCGCCACCGCCGGGAAACCCGCCAACTCCACCGGCCTGGCGGAGCCAGCCACGCTCCTCCAGCTCCACCACCTGGTGCTGGTTCCACGCCAAGTTCGGCCACGAAGCTCGGCAGTGTCATCCGCCATGCTCCTTCAACAGGTCGGGAAACGCCCGGGCCGGCGCTCAATAGTGGCGATGAGCGCCGGCCGTTCGAGCAGCCTGCTGTTCATAACGGACACCTTCTCCGGGCGCCGTTACCTGTGCGACACGGGAGCGCAGGTGAGTGTCGTTCCCGCCGGCACGTCAGACAAGCATGCCGCAGGTGGGGGCCCCGCGCTGCTTGCCGCGAACGGGACGCCCATCCGTACGTACGGAAAACGCTGCCTCTCTCTGCGGTTCGGAGGGCAGGTTTTCCGATGGACGTTCGTCACCGCCGACGTGCCCATGGCACTGCTTGGCACGGACTTCCTGTGCGCTAATGGGCTCCTGGTCGACGTCAAGCGCAGACGTCTTGTCCAGGCCGAGACGTTCAGCTCGCTCGCTTGTGCGTTGCCCAGCTCGTCGAGCAGCTCAACGAGCGGCTTGCCAAGCGGCTTGCCGAACGGTTCGGTTCCGGCCACGTTGGTCTGTACGCTTCCGGCAGCGGACGCATTCACCCGCCTCCTCGCCGGCTTCCCGGCCCTCACGCGGCCCAACTTCTCGGCGGGGGCCGTCAAGCACGGGGTGGCCCATCACATCCCCACCGTCGGGCCACCGGTCTACGCCCGGGCACGCCGCCTCGAGCCGACGAAGCTGGCGGTGGCAAAAGCGGGGTTCGCTACCCTGGAGCGACTCGGCATCGTTCGGCGCTCAGAGAGCACTTGGGCGTCGCCGCTGCACATCGTGCCGAAGCCCGGCGGGGGATGGCGACCATGCGGGGACTATCGCCGTCTCAATGATGCCACGACTCCCGACCGCTACCCCGTCCCCCACATTCAGGACTTTTCCGCCCGTTTGGCGGGCATGTCCTTCTTCTCGAAGCTGGACCTCATACGCGGCTACCATCAGGTCCCCGTCAGGCCGGAGGACGTCCCGAAGACGGCGGTCATCACGCCATTCGGACTCTTCGAGTTCCTGCGCATGCCCTTCGGTCTGAAGAATGCGGCTCAGGCGTTCCAGCGACTGATGGACAGCGTCCTGCGCGACTTGGATTTTGTCTACGTCTACCTGGACGATATCCTCGTCGCCAGCACGTCCCGCGAAGAGCACCTACGCCACCTCCGCACGCTCTTCGAACGCCTGGGCCAGCATGGCCTGATTGTGAACCCCGCAAAGTGCCGGTTCGGCGCCGCCATAATCGATTTTCTGGGGCACCGTGTCACCAGGCACGGAGCCGTCCCCCTGCCGGCCAAGGTGGAGGCGGTGAAGGGGTTTCCGCGCCCCCGCACGATCAGAGGGCTGCAGGAGTTCCTGGGCATGGTGAACTTTTACCATCGGTTCCTGCCCCGTATCGCCCAGCTCCTGCGCCCCCTACACGAAGCTCTCCGAGGTAAGCCGGGCAAAGGCGACGTTACCTGGACCGAGCAGATGGACACGGCGTTCACGGGCGCGAAGCTCGCCTTGGCTAACGCCACCATGCTCGCGCACCCGGCGCCCGATGCACCGATCGCCCTCACCACCGATGCCTCGGACTACGCGGTGGGCGCGGTGCACGAGCAATGGGTGCGTGGAACTTGGCAACCGCTGGCGTTCTTTAGCCGGCAGCTTCGCCCGCCCGAACGCCGTTACAGTACCTTCGACCGCGAGTTGCTCGGGCTTCACTTGGCGGTCAGGCACTTCCGCCATCTGCTCGAGGGCCGTGCGTTCACGGCCTTCGTCGACCACAAGCCGCTGATCTTCGCGATGGGCAAGGTCACCGAGCCGTGGTCGGCCCGGCAGCAGCGTCACCTCTCGGCCGTATCCGAGTATACGACGGACATCCAGCACGTCGCGGGGAAGGACAACCCGGTGGCGGATTGCCTTTCCCGGGCCGCCGCCCACGCAGTCCACCTCGGCATCGACTATGCCCGGATGGCAGCGGACCAGGCCGCTGACCCCGACGTCCAGGCCTTGCGGACCACCGTCACGGGCCTCCGCGTCACCGAGGTGCCCTTCGACGGTGCGGGCGCGGCCCTCTTGTGCGACGTCTCCCTCGGGCGTCCTCGCCCCATCGTGCCCGCGGGCTGGCAGCGCCAGGTGTTTGACGCCATCCACGGCCTGTCCCACCCGGGCGCGAGGGCCTCCCAAAGGCTGATCGCCGACAAGTTCGTCTGGCATGGCCTCCGGAAGGCCGTCCGCGGCTGGGCCAGGACATGCCTCGCGTGCCAGCGCGCCAAGGTGCACCGGCACACCCAGGCCCCGTTGGCCCCGTTCACGGTGCCGGAACGCCGGTTTGACCACGTCCACGTGGACCTGGTGGGACCTCTGCCCCCCTCGCGGGGTTTCACCCACGTCCTCACCATGGTGGACCGCACCACCCGGTGGCCGGAGGCCGTGCCCTTGGCGTCGACGACGGCGGCCGATGTCGTGCAGGCTTTCATTGCCACCTGGGTCGCCCGGTTCGGCGCCCCCTCAGACATCTCGTCCGACCGCGGCCCCCAGTTCACCTCGGAGCTCTGGGGGGTGGTCGCGCAGGGGCTCGGGGTCTGGCTGCACCGAACCACGGCCTACCACCCCCAGGCTAACGGCCTGTATGAGCGATTTCACCGCTCATTGAAGGCCACGCTCCGGGCCACCCTCCGTGATGGTGGCTGGGTCGACAGGCTCCCCTGGGTCCTGCTGGGCCTCCGGACGGCGCCCAAGGAGGACCTGCGCGCATCCGCGGCGGAGTTGGTCTTCGGGCAACCGCTGCGGGTGCCGGGCGAGTTCCTCCCCGACTCCACGGCACCATGGTCCGCGGCACAGCAGCGCTCCACTCTGCAAGAGACCGCCCAGAGGTTCGCCCCGGTGCCAACGGCATGCCACGGGCACCCACCGATGCACGTCGCCCCGGAGCTTCGCACGGCGGAGTACGTCTTCGTCCGCCACGATGCCCACCGGACACCACTGCGGCCCCCGTTCGACGGGCCTTTCCGCGTGCTGGAGACCGGGTCGAAGCACTTCACCCTGGACATCGTGGGTACTCCCGACCGCGTTTCGGTAGACCGCCTCAAGCCGGCCCACCTCGACGTGGACCATCCACCGCCAGTGGCCCGACCCCCACGTCGGGGCCGCCCCCCTGCGGGCGGACCCCCGGCACCACCCAGCCCCGCCGCCACGCCGCCCCCCGGTCATGCACCCATCCCAGGGGCAGCCAGGGGCATCCCACCTGGCATCCCTGCACCCCGGACGCTGCCGATCGCCAGGGGGCGCTTCGGCCGGGTCATTCGTCTGCCCCGCAAACTGGCCCTCCAGGTGCGCGGGAATTCTGGGGGGGCGCGTGTGGCGGACACAAAAGCCCACTGGCGTGGTGACATCATTCCGCGCACCAAGTGGGCGAGGGCCACGCCCGAGGGGTAGGCGTGGCCTGAGGATATACACGGGGCACGCAGCCCAGAGCGGGCTAGTGTTACAGTGAGCTCCTGAAATAAAGACGCTTATAAGTTACCGCTTGTCCGCTTCCTCCTTACTCGCAAGCAGCGCGCGTAACGCCGCGCTTTACGTTCACCATTCTTATGGAATGAGAATTGGTCTTTTTCTGTTCTGGGTTGTGATTGCGACTTTGTAAACATCCCATGGTTTCTTACCCTCGCCAAAGGAGAAGGTATTGCATTTGGGTCTGTTTGTTTGTTTGTCTGTTTGTCTGTTTGTCCACACAGAATGTGCTGACGTAGGCCACAAATGCCACCTAGTGGTTGCCAGTAGTACACGTTCTCTTTTTCAACCAGTACATCTATAAAATATGTACAATTAAAATGTGAGTGCGTCTATAAAGTATGTACAATTAAAATGTGAGTATGTCTACAAAGTATTACGATTAGTGTCAGTACGTCTATAAAATACATATTATAAAACCACAAGAAACAAGTCTGAGCGAGGGTATGCGATCCTTCATTGCTCACCTGAGTTAGCCCGTCATGTGCACAACAGGAGATGGGGTTTTGTAATCATTTCTGTGTGTCTGTCTGTCTGGGCCGTAACCTTTTTTACCGTTTGGGTTTTGTCATTTAATTTTCACCCAAGCTTTATTATGATAACATGGAGAAGGCAAATTAATAATTTTGTCCACAGTTCAAAGGTCAAGCGTCACATGGAATCGTCAATTTTCATCCACTTGACCTGAAATTTTAAGAATTTGCATATTGGGTCACTCAATTGATTCACTAATCAAAAGGTAGGAGTCGATTGTTTGTTTGTTTTTGGATCAAAAGGTCAAGGTTGCATAAAATCATAAATTTTAATTTTGCATGTTTTTAAAATTGTTTTCGTTAATTATAGCATATGGAAGAAGAAGAATATGTCTGAATACAAACGGACGCGGACGGGTTTTGCATTTTCAGATGCTTTCTTGTTTTTTTTTTGTTTTTTTTTCCAGTTACTGTTGTATTAAAGGAAGCTGTTTCAAGACCCCCATCTATGTACCTGCACGTGACCCTTCGGTGTTTAACGGTAGATGCGTGCTGGTGTAATCAGTGCTATGCTTTAACAGAAACCTGTACAATAGTATTTAATTATTTTCATTCTTAATTGTTTGTCTCTGGGCCACAGATGGCCAGAGTGCCCATCTCGGTCCACCTTCAAATCATGAAGGACGATGCTGGGAAAAACGGGCATGCCCAATTGGTCAATGCTGTGACCAATTGACGAGTGAATATTAGTGACGTAGCTACAGCACACAGGCTCTATTAATTATAGCAGAGTAGATTCGATCAATAATGGTCGCAACTGTCCCTGTTAATTAAATTTGTCCGCTGACATTGGTGGCGTGACATCATGCAAAGCAGATTGGTACAAAAACATACTAAGCAGGAAGTTTAACCCAGTTACAAAGTAGGGGTGGTGGAAACGTGGGTAGTGGAAGTGTGGTTGGGAATGTTTGGGAGGGGTGGTGGTTGAGCAGACAAATTTAAGACTAACAAAATATGAAGGACATCAAGGTTAGTTCTGAGAAAATACTGGAGACTGCAGTAAGCAGCCATTTTGGTGCATAACATGTGAACTCATTAGAATGGCAGAACAGGGTTTTTGTAACGATACCTTTGTGGTTAACATACAAGTCTAGTCTATTGTACTGGTTCATTTATCTCCTGGTGCGAAGCTTTGAATCTTAACATGAGGATACATTTGCAAATTAATGTTGTCATTCATGGTTCCAAGTTAAGATTGATGGAACAACATCCTGGCTCCATGCTGCCCGTGTCTGCGACCACAAGACAATACCCATTGGTTCACTGCACAAGCCTCCCAGAAAAGGGTACAGGGGAGGGACAGGAAAGGGGTCTTTGCACAACAGCTGCCCGTGTTTGTTTGTGTGTCTGCCTCTAGGTCCGCGCCTGGCCTGTCTGCGCCATGTCATGGCGGATAATTGGTGGTGAGGCCCGTCACGGGGACTGCCAAGTCTCCTTCCTCACGGTTCCCTCCTCAAATAAGCTTGGGACAGTAATTTCCTCATAATCACAGCCACCTTGTCCGCGAGTCGACCACCTTCATCAAACTGAAAGAGGGAGCAGCACTAAAGCTCAACCACCACTGATATTTGTAAGGCCTGCGTGTGTGATGTCTCTTTCTTTCTTTTTTTTCTCTCTCTCTCTCTCTCTCTCTCTCTCTCTCTCTCTCTCTCTCTCTCTCTCTCTCTCTCTCTCTCTCTCTCTCTCCTCTCTCCTCTCTCCTCTCTCCTCTCTCTCCTCTCTCCTCTCTCCTCTCTCCTCTCTCCTCTCTCCTCTCTCCTCTCTCCTCTCTCCTCTCTCCTCTCTCTCTTCAGAAGATGCCACGAGATATTTTGAGGTCTGCACGGAATCACTAGCAGACGGGTCTAGCCAGTTTGATGTCTCTTTGGAGGACCCCCTCTGGGCCACGCTGTCAACTTGAGTGGGAGGACACCCTCCTTTTTATCGAACGCCTGGACCGCAATGTACCAGGACGACAATTTTTTGGGAGTGGAAGCCAGGCCAGATAACTTTTTGGCTGGAAATTTCAGATATCCTGCCATTTGCACTGTATCTTGGGGTGACAGCGGAATCTCACTGGAAGTCAAAATATAGCCCGGAAATCAAAATGATCAAGGAAATAGTTGTTTTTTTGGACGAGAGGAAAGCAATTGCAGATTTTGATGGAGTTTGTCTACGCATGATGCCGAGTGGCCCAATATGCGCAACGTGAGTGGATATTTATTCCCCTCCGCAATACCGGACCTGGGCTCGTGATCAATCGCTCCGTGCTCGGTGAATCTCCTCGCATGTATTCCTTGTGGTGTGTGAAGCAAAACGCACCACATGATAGGGAAGCTTATGCATTGGCCTAAGTCCTGAGTGGAGGAGAAGATGGGAAGGTGAAGGCGTCCATTCATTCGTATCTCAAAATGCGAGCATGGATTGTTTTTAATACATTCAATCAATGTGGCTCCGCTCGAGTCTTTTTATTATTATTATTTATTAATTTTTTTTAATGGGAGTAAAGCAAGCATGTCGCGACGAGGTTGGTGCCCTTCATTATTTTGGATTGCTTGTATCCGGAGGGTGTCCTTTCGGCGTTTTGCTTTGCTTCGAGACTACGAGTATCTGATCTTTTGACAGCTCGGCGCGGCGCACGGCTGCACCCAATTACGCATGGAGCACACGCTTCCTCCAAGAAAGCCTCAAAGTCCTTCCTAAACTCCCACATATTCTTTGATACCCCGTGAACCACACAACCTCTCCTCAGAAAATCAATTACCCTCTGTAGCGAAACCTAGTGCCGAAACTACCGCAGCATGCAGAGACTAAACGTGGTTACAATGGGTCGGTGACCTGCAGGCTGAGTATTTACATTGAGTTATGGGATTTACCTTTTTTTTAAGCTCTACAATTTTGCCTCTTTATCTGCCACCACAATTGAGATTGGACTGAATCGGCCATTTTAAAAGAAATTATTATATCGATGATGATCAAGACAAACAGGTAAGCTCAACTGCTTTTTTGCGTATATAATATGTAGATATATTTTGTGTGACGTCATGTTGCCACTTTTGAGTGCTAATCGTTTTGACTGTTAAAGGGGAACCCAAACGCTCAGACCATCTCGATGCTAATCTATCAATTGATACCCTACAAAATAGATATGATGTCGTTATCAAATTTGCGATTTATAAAGTCGTTAATTTTGCGAGTAAAAGTCGAAATCTTCATCTTCTTCATGCTGGGCCGTGATGTCACAACAGAAAGTCGACCGCCATATCTGTAATGTCTACGGGTTGCACCGTAGAACGATTTAACTAAAACGGTGAATAATTTTCGAATTTCTCCAAATATGCCGTGTCAATAAATCCTTGGTGGTTGTAGTTTTCCAAACCGAGATGTTTTCATGCTACAGCTGCACCAATGGCCAAAATATCTTAAGTTTGGCAGAAATTGGATGAGGTTTGTCAGAAATACCTGAGTGTGGATCGGGCCTCCAAAATGTTCAATTTTGTGCTCGGAACGTTTTACAGAAAACTGTTTTGAAACAACAGAGATGGCTATATATCTTGGGGTTATCTGCCATGATTAAGAGAGGATGACATATGCACAATTAAGTAGAAGAAACAGCTGTCGCTCAAAACTGTAAGACCATCTCTCCCTAGCTACCAGCACATGTGCATGGGTGATTTGACTGATGAATCAAACACCTGTGTTGGTCACCTCGACACCACCTCACCCCTTCCCAACTTTATCCTCTGGGGCAGGACATCGACACGAAAACGATAGTGGGACACGGCGCAGACACGACGGAGATACACGACATGGACACGATGGTGGTAGATGGCATGGACACGATGGTGGTACACGGCACAGATACAATGGTGGTACACGGCACGGACACCATGGTGGTACACTGCACGGACACAATGGTGGTACACTGCACGGACACAATGGTGGTACACGGCACGGACACCATGGTGGTACACGGCACGGACACGATGGTGGTACATGGCATGGACACGATGGTGGTACACGGCATGGACACGATGGTAGTACACGGTACGGACACGATGGTGGTACACGGTACGGACACGATGGTGGGACACGTCACGGACACGATGGTGGGACATGACACAGCATGATCACAGCCACAAATGATGTCCTGGGAATGCAACATACAGGAAAACGATTCTGTGACATACAGGAAACGAGGTCAGTCTACGACAGTGGGACAAAACATTCGTCACCCATTCCGTTGGCCGGCCGTGTCCGTGCCATATTTCTTCTGGAGTAATATAACTGATTTATCAATTAATACAAAATCCCCGATAAACCGTCAGTTGAACGGAAAATCAAAACCTACCAATCCGTAGTGAACATGCGATTGGCATTTTCATTTTCTCTATCACCTCTATTGCCGCCATGTTCGTATGACTCTCACATAAGGCTCCAAACAATACGGCTCCATAATTCCCAGAAAGTGTCTCCATCACTAATTTTGTCTCCAATAGTTTCTTCAAAATCCCACTGATCAGTTTCGACATTATGAAAACTTCCAGAGATGCTAATGATGGTGGAATAGGTATCTGAATCCGAGCTCAGCATACACTGTTTCTTTATGTAAACCGCCATTTTGAATCAAGGTGGGCTCTGAGTGTGACGTCACTGGCTAAATCGAAAATTGACACTTTAGGGATTTTTTCGACACTTTGTGATTGGAAAAAATATATATATACAAATTTTAATGGTTTTCAGAATTAAAAAAACAATTGCGTTGGGATTCTCCTTTAATTATATATGGCTGAAGGATGTGTGGTGTATTCTCCCAGTTATTCTTTAACCCAATCTACACGAGCATAGTGTACTACAGGTGCAGGTAAATTACCATGTGTTGTGTATATGCATTTTGGGAATGCTGGGATTCATAAAAGCAATTGGATTTTTTTTTTTTTTTAATCGTTCATGAATCCCTGGAGTTTAGAAACATATCCAAAGCAAAATTGATTTGAGGGTTTTCACTTTCTTTCGACTTTAGTTGTGATTCCAAGGTATTGATACACACACACACACACACACACACACACACATAATCTATCTATAATTCCAGTAATCTCTGTATGTCTGTGTGTATGTCTGTGTGTCTGTGACCGCTGTTTCTCGACAACCACGGGTCCGATATACTTGAAACTTGCCAGGTATATTGCTGGGGACCTGAGGATGTGCCTTTTCAAGGTTTCATATTAATCGGAGAAGTAGTTACCGAGCTATGTCCAAAAAACGATTCAACCAATTAGAGAGCAGCGAGCTATCACGTGTGCCGAACGTGCCGAACAGACTCTGCCTCGGACGGCACATTTGAGAGCGTATTCATTTATTTCACGTTGGCAAACTATGTTGGCGTTAAACTATGTTTTAAAACTAATTAAAACTAATTTGCGATTCATCGTAACTGCGATATGCGACCTTCCGGACAGTCAAATGAGGACGTCACTTCCGGACTTACGGATAGTCAGAGTGACGACGTACTGATGCTGAACGTGGCGAGCAGACGCTGTAAGGTACGATCGATTGTAGTACACGTTTATAATAACTCTGCCGATACAGGCCCGATTAACTGCAGCGCCATCCGAGCTGCGGCGTCGGGACGATACATTCATTGTACGGTCACATCACGCACTTACGGGCACGCCCATGGGCCCATGGGCACGCCCAGACATTTTTTTTTTTTTTTTTGGCAAGGAACGGGCACCCACGTACGGGCACGTCCTAGTATATATAATATATATATATATTGTTGCGGTTTTAGAACCCACACTTTTGTAAATA
>NC_136262.1:148295610-148297397 GCF_964187855.1 Myxine glutinosa
ATTTCAAACAAGGTGGATCTGGGGTGAATTAGTGGGGGTAGAAAAGATCAAGGTTTTGGATGGGGGAAGATAAGAGATGGTGGTGAACCAGCTGTTTTGAAGACCTGGAGGGAGGAGTGTGATTGAAGTGAGTGTGGGAGTTTGTTCCAGAGGCGGGAGAAAAGAGGAATGAAAGAGTGAAGGTGAGCAGAGAGCCGAGATTTCGGCAGTTTAAACCATCAGAGGGTGGCTGGCAGATCTTGTGCGACCTGTAGGAATATTTGGGGGACAGAGCACAGAGAGAGCTGGGGGAGCAAGGCCGGAGAGGAGTCGGTAGAAAGACAGAAAGACCACCTACCTGCCTGCGGTGAGTGAGTGAAAGGCCCTCAGAGATAGCTTCATCGCGGGAGATTCCAATGATTCTGAAAGCTTTGGATTCAACAGCGTGAAGCCGAGCCAGGTGTGAGGCAGGAGCACCAGCCCATAGGGGAGAACAGTATTCCATTGAGCTGCGGATGAAAGCCTTGTATGTGGTGAGGAGCTCAGGTGTGCCTAGGAAGGACTTCGCACGACGGAGGATGCCCAGTCGGCGACTGGCTTTGGAGGCCAGCTTGGAAATGTGGTTTTCCCAAGAAAGATCATGGCAGATGGTGAGACCCAAAAGCTTGAGCGACAGAACTTCTTGGAGAGGATTGTTGAGAAAGTAGATGGGAGGGTTGTCCAGTCGATCTTTTCGGAGAGACATAGTAAGAGTGTGAGATTTGTCAGGATTGAAAGACATGTTCCACATGTTTGACCAGTCTGTGATTTATACAGGTCTTCAGAGAGTGAGGAGGCTGCAGACTGCCGATCTGAGGGAAGAGGGATGGAGCGGCAGAGAGTGGAGTCATCAGCAAAGAGATACAGAGGATTTTCCAGAGAGTCGGAGAGATCATTGATAAAGACCAGAAAAAGCACAGGGCCCAGCACACTGCCTTGGGGAACTCCAGCCTGAACGGGAAGGGGAGATGAGAGAAATCCATTCAGGGCCACATGTTGACTACGACCAGAGAGGAAGTCCGCAAGCCATGCATGGAGATTTCCATGGATACCATAGGAGGAGAGTTTGGTGAGCAGAGCTGGGTGCCAGACCGTATCGAAGGCACGTGATATGTCAAGGGAGACAGCTCTGATTTCCTGTTTGGCATTGAGGACCTCCATCCATTGTTGAGACAGCAGAAGCAGCATGTCCAGAGTAGAGTGACCTGGTCTGAAACCAAATTGATGATCAGAGATCAAGCCATTGGAGAAGAGGAAAGATTTCATATCCGAAGCAATGATGGATTCCATGACTTTGCTGATAATTGGGAGCAGGCTGATTGGTCTGTAGTTGCAAGGATCTGTTTTTGCACCTTTTTTGTGTAAAGCAGTAATGTTTGCTGATTTCCAGGATGCTGGCAGATGACCTTGAGCAAAGGATAGGGTGAAAAGAACAGAGAGAGGGGTGAGATAGAGTGGCAGAGCAGGATTTTAGGACCCGTGGGCTGATGCCATCTGGTCCAGTTGCAGAATCAGAGTCGAGGTTTGACAAAAACTCCTCCACCTTGTCAGGAGAGAAGGTCACAGAGTCCAGGAGCAGTTTGGTTCGACTGGGAAAGGTGGGAACAGAGAGAGAGATGGGTTTGGGACTAAGGATTTTGAGGCAAACACAGAGTTGAGGCATTCGGCTTTGTCACGTGCGATGTCAACTGTGTGGCCATTTGAGGTAAGGGAGGGGATGGAGGGGGAACAAACACCAGAAACGGATTTGACCAGACGCCACCAGGATT